>NC_069499.1:220612401-220784901 GCF_027579735.1 Bombina bombina
TCAAAAATAAACCCGACACGTAAAAACCCCTATATCTGCCATCACCCAGATATTGGAACTAATAATAAATGTATTAACCTCTAAACTGACAACCCCTCACAACACAATATGCCTAATTAAACTATTAACCCCTAATCCCCCATTCACCCACATCGCGATCTACCTAATATATGTATTAACCCCTAAATCCTCCAACCCCAACATTGCAAACTACCTAATAAATGTATTAACCCCTAATCTGCCATTCACCCACATTGCAATCTACCTAATAAAAGTATTAACCCCTTACCCGCCAACTCCCCACAACGCAAAGTACCTATTAAAACTATTAACCCCTAATCCGCCATTAACCCACATCGCAACAAAACTAATAAATCTATTAAACCCTAATCATCCAAACCCCCCACAACGCAAATAACTAATTAAATTACAATTAAAATAAAGCTAACGTTACTTAAAAATAAAAAAACTAAGATTAAATTAATCTAAGATTAAAAAAATAAAATAGTCTAACAATACATAAAATAATAAACCAAATTATCAAAACTAAAAAAATTAAACCTAATCCCTATGAAAATTAAAAAGCCCCCCCAAAATAAAAACACCCCCTAATCTAATACTAAACTACTAATAGCCCTTAAAATGACCTTTTGTAGGGCATTGCCCTAAGTTAAACAGCTCTTTTACCTTAAAAAAGTCCCCCTCTAACAGTAAAACTCCCCACCCACTAAACCCCCCAAAATAAAAATAAAAAACCTAACACTAAAAAATCCTAAACTACCCATTGCCCCTAAAGGGGCATTGATATGGGCATTGCCCTTAAAAGGACAATTCAGCTATTTTACTGCCCTTAAAAGGGCATTCAGCTCTTTTACACTGCCCAAAATCCCTATTCTAAAAAAAAAAAAAAAAAAAAAAAAAAATACTAACTTTAACCCCCAAATAGGTACTCACCATTCCTGAAGTCCGGCAGAGAAAGTCCTCTTCCAAGCGGTGAAGTCTTCTTCAATCACGGCGACGTCTTCTATCTTCATCCAGGACCAAGCCGACGTGGAGCGGAGATGAGATGAGCACGGAACAGAAGACCAGCGACCGTGGAGCCATCAAGTGTGGAGATCCTCTTCGTACGATCACCGCCACACAGGATTGAATTCAAGGTACGCATTTAAATATGGGGTACCTTGCATTCCTATTGGCTGATTTGATTCTTCAAATTCAAATCATCCAATAGGATGAGAGCTACTGAAATCCTATTGACTATTCAAATCAGCCAATAGGATTTCAGTAGCTCTCATCCTATTGGCTGATTTGAATTTGAAGAATCAAATCAGCCAATAGGAATGCAAGGTACCCCATATATAAACACGTTATGTGGGTTTGGCGGTTTAGGGGTTAATAGTTTTATTAGGTTTATTGCATTGTGGGTTAATGGCGGATTAGGGTTTTATACATTTATTAGGTTTATTGCGGTGGGTTAATAGGGGATTAGGGGTTAATATATTTTATTAGTTATTGCGTGGGGGTTGGCGGTTGACAGGTAGATAGATGCAGCGCATGCGCTAGGTGTTTGTTAACATTTCCAGGCAGTTACAGGAGTTACGGTGCTCACATTTTCAGTGTAAGGCTTGCTGTACCTGCCTATGTGTGGTGAAGGTGAAAATGGAGTAAAATTTCTCAATTTTTGCCATGTAAATCCTTGCGCGGAATATGTGATACCGATTTGCGATGCGTTTCTATGTCAGCTTATAGGAGTAAAAATTGCAGGCGACGTGTGAAATATATACGGGCCATATTTACATGCGGCGCCGTATATGTGATACCAAAACCGCAAAAAAACTGGCTTTTGTGGCTGACGCCACATATGTAATCTTGCCCTTAATGTTATATTTTATTTTCAAATTATAATATCTTTCCAAGGTATCTTCCATTGGTTGCCTGTATGAATGATAACACTACCTACCACTTCAGTTCTGCTTTTCACAATTATGAGTTTCTTACATAATTTTATAAGTGAAATGCCTCTTGGTCACTTTTCATTATACTAAAAATTAAAACTTTTATTCCATCACTGTCAATAAACATGTTTTGTTTGTGGAGGTTTTTTTGAATACCAGTAAGGTGGGAATTTTTAATTTGGTCCATTATGGCTGCCTTTAAACTTCTTGAGGAATGCCTTTAATTCCCAAAAGGTTACCTGTTACATCTGCATTTAATTAGTGATTTTGGCTTTCTATGATATGAAATTTCTTAGATGAAATATTACAATTGAAAATGTTGCTGTTCTTTTATTATCAAAATATTTCTTTAAAATGTTGTTTTGTCTTCAACATTTTACTAGCAGATTTTTGGCTCCCTAAGTATCCGTTATTGTTTTGTTTTGTTTTTTGAAATATTATTGTAGACAGATTATGTTATGATTCAGAAATGTTGTTGGACTGAAGGCGTACATGTTAACTTACATCCATTTTTTTTTTTTTAATCATACACTCACAACCAGTTATACCAGCATTTATTATTGGGTACACAGGCATACTGGATTACAGCACACACCTAATTAGCCATTATCACATTAAATAGATATAAATACATAGAACAAGAGTGTAGATGCAAATACTGATGATAATAATGAAATAAAGAATAAAGAAAGGGATATGAATCTGAAACGTAATTCAGTGGTTCTGGTATATATATATATATATATATATATATATATATATATATATATATATATATATATATATATATATATATATATATATATATATATATATATATATATATATATATATATATATATATATATGCATATATATACTGATTGTCATTGGCTCCCCCATGTGTTTAGTTAGAAAAAAAGTAGTGCATTGCTTCTCCTTCAACAAATGATATCAGGAGAATGAAGGAAATCTGATAATAGAAGTAAACTGTAAAGTTGTTTAAATTTGGATGTTCTACAAAAATCCAGAAAGAAAAATTTTGGGTTTCATGTCCCTTTTTTTTTTTTTTTTTTTTTTTAAATAAATATTTTTATTGAGGATATATTTTTAACATACAGCCTTTCTCAAACTTGAATATAAGCAAAGTCAACATTTAACAAAGTACGAAAGGAATATTCTTATGTACAGGTTTCAGATATTGCTGTCAAGGAACAAGAATAGGGGCATCTTCCTGTGTAGGAATCCTCGTTTTTACAGAAGGTAAAGGTATACAGGTATATAGCATTTGTTTACAAAGGTGTAATCCTTAAAACCAACGAACCAGTCAAAAAGAGGCATTCAATCAGCAAAGTATTACTTAGTATGTTATGACTCAGGTTCCAAATGTGATAGGGAGTTCTCCGACCCCTCTCCGCTTGCTATCTGGCAAGTAGAGCTTTGGGTTACTATCACAGGTCTCAGATACGGGAGGGAGCAAAAAGTCAATATATGGGCCACAGACGAAGGTGTTTGGAGAGGGTGTGTTCTCATCTCTCTACCCTCCCCTCAGTGTCTAGGTTCCAGAACTAGGGGTCGCGCGGGACAGCATAGAGTCCCAGGGTTCCCAAATAATGCAATAATTACTCAGTAGCCTTCTCTCCCTAGCAACATAATTTTCCATATTTTTGAGGTAGTTCACGTTTTCAATTACACTTTGTAGTCTGGGGGGCTGGCTCTTTTTCCAGTTTCTTGCTATAAGTAGTTTAGCAGACATGAGAATATAGATCAAGAGGTTTTGTTTAGCTTTAGGGAGCCTGTCTATGTCTAAGTGTAAGATGGCTAGGGCTGGGTTCAGGGCCTGAGTCAATTCCAGCTCTGTACAAATCTTACCTACTTTCTGCCAATAAGTCGCTAGCTTGGGGCAGGTCCACCAGACATGGATGGGGGATCCCAGCTCCCTGCACTCCCTCCAGCACAGCTGTGAATGTTCTGGGAAAAGTCTCCTTAATTTTGTGGGCACCAGGTGCCATCTGGTTATCACTTTAAAATATAACTCGTAAAGAGTGATGCAGTGGGTCGCCTTTTTCGTCAGTTCAATGGCTTTGTCCCAGATTTCTGCCGGGAATGTAGCTTGTAGCTCCTCTTCCCATGCATTCATGTGTACTGTTTTTGGGGCAGTCCCTTCCTCCAAAAGACAGTGATAGTGTACCGAAAGTGGTTTGTGTAGCTGCGTATTAGTAGTCCACCGCGTCTCCCATACAGTCAGGTCTGTTAGTGTGTCATCTAGAAAGCCCCACGATCTCATTAGAGTACGGAGTCTTAGTAAGTCAAATTGATGTCTAGAGGACAATGTGGGTAGGTCTACCATGTCTATGTGGGTCAGTAGCTGTCCGTTCCTGTAGAAGTCTCTCACAGAATTTAGTCCCGTAGTAGCCCATGAACTGAGATTTGAATTAAGTAGCCCTATCAAAAGACCTCTTATTGGGTGTATTGGTGAGGGGTGTGGAGCCACTAGTTTATTGTGTCCAAGCATCTCGGCACCCTCTCACGATATCATTCGCGACATGGATCTTGGTTTGCCAGTGTTGGGGTAACCAAAGGAGATCCTCCAAGAGGATGTATGCTGGGAGCGACGCCTGCTCCAGTTCCCTCCATCTCGTTGGAGGGAGGGTCTGAGCCCATGCTGTAGCATGGGTTAGCATAGCTGCCTCGTAGTATGTTTTGATACTGGGAAGGCCAAGGCCTCCTCTCTCTATTGGCTGTTGCAAGATATGTGCCGCCACTCGGGGTCTCTTGTCATGCCAGGTGTATGAGTTAAAGAGGGTCTGGAACCTCCTCAACAGCGCCCCCGGGACTGGTATCCGGATACAACGAAATAGGTAGGTGAGCTTTGGTAGAATCATCATTTTAAGGGCTGCTACCCTGCCCATCCAGGAAACATCGCAATATCTCTTTGAATTAATTTCTGAGGTGACCTTTGCTAGTAGTGTTTCAAAGTTCTCCTTGATCACCACAGTCTTTTTATGTGAGAGAAAGACTCCCAAGTGGCGGATCCCCTGGCAGGACCACTTGAATGAATAGAGGCGCTGGATCTCGTCTCTCTCATTCTGCGGAATATTGATGGAGTAAGCCTCCGTTTTGGTCACATTTAATTTATAATAGGAGATGTCTCCAAATTGTTCAAAAAGGGCCATCAAGGGAGGGAAAGAATCTACTGGATCCGAGAGGAAGACCGTAAGGTCGTCGGCAAAGAGTGCAAGCTTTTGGAGGGTGTCATGCATCTGCACCCCGTGAATCAATGTCGATTCTCTAATTGCAATTGCCAGGGGTTCGATAGCTAGAACGAACAGTAAAGGGGAGAGAGGGCACCCCTGTCTGGTTCCATTGCTAATTGTAAGTTTAGGGGAGCAGAATCCCACTCCCCTAACAACTGCCGTTGGGGTTGAATACAGTGCTTTAGTCGCGGTGATAAACGGATCTGGCACGCCAAACGCTGAAAGTGTCTGGAATAGGTAGGCCCACCTAACCCTGTCAAAGGCCTTCTCGGCGTCAAGTGACAGGGTAAGTATAGGGAGTCCCATGTCCATTGCCTCTGAATATATATTTAAAAGGCGTCGGGTATTGTCAGTTCCCTGCCTCCCCTGCACAAAGCCTACTTGGTAAGGTGTATAATTGTGTGCAGGTGCTTCCCTAATCGGTTTGCCAATATTTTGGCATATATTTTGGTGTCTACATTAATAAGCGATATGGGTCTGTAACTGGAGCACAATAGTGGGTCCTTACCCTCTTTGTGAATAGTGGTGATATTCGCTTCTAGAAATTCTGCCGGGAAAGCGCCCCTAGTCGCTACACTCTGGAACAGCCGAAGTAGTACCGGAGATATGATTGGACAGAGCTCTCGGTAAAACGTGACCGTGAACCCATCTGGTCCGGGTGCCCTATGGGGAGCTAGGTCTTTTATAGCTCCTTTGACTTCCGCTAAGGTGAACTGTCATTCCAGTTCGGCCCTGGAGTCTCCAGATAGGGTGGGCACAGGCAAGCTCTCCAAGAACCTGGAGATACTAACATGTGTAGAGTCGCTAGCTGCTTTCGAGTCCCCAATGTTGTATAGGGTGGAGTAGTAATCAGCGAAAGCTGATCCTATTTCTTTAGGGGAATATACTACACCTTCACTCGTTGAGATGCAGGGTATCCGTTTCTGGAGCGAGCGCTTACGGAGCTTATTGGCTAGGAGTTTATCTGCTCTATTGCCCTTGTGGTAGTATAGCTGTTTGAGCTTGTGTAGGTTTTCCTGGACCCGCGACAAGTCTCTTTTGGAGATTTCGTCTCTGATAAGTCCTATTTGAAGGGCTATCTGGGCGTTTGGGCTTGTTTTATTCTCCTGCTCTAGGGTTCGGAGGTCTCCATATAATTTCGCTAAGGGTTGGCCAGCCTCTTTATGCAATCTGGCTGCTTTTTTTATAAAGTGTCCCCGCAGATATGCTTTGAGGGCGGCCCATACCATAGTGATATCAGTGAGTCCTGAGTCATTATGTGACAGAAACTCCTGTACTGTCTTTTGGAGTGCAGGCAGTTCTATTTCCGATAGCCATTGCTCCGAGAGTTTCCATGGGGGTCTATTAGTGGAAGCTTGCAGCTTAGTGAAGTCTAGGTAGACCATGTCATGGTCTGACCACGTGCATGGTCTAATGTTGGGGTTGACGAATTGGTCCAAGGACCATGAGTCACAGAATATATAGTCCAGTCTGGAGTATGAGTTATGGGCCTTTGAATGATGCGTGAAGTCTTTCATTGAGGGTGCTAAGCACCTCCAGGCATAATAGAGGTTATGTTGGTATATAAGTTTTCGAAAGGCATTGGAGATAGAGGAAGTGTTTCTCTCAGAATGTATTGCGACAGAGGACTGTTTGTCAATGGTTGGGTTCCAGACCATGTTGAAGTCTCCCCCTATTACTAGGTGTCCCCTCTTAATCTGATCTATGTGTGTTAAAAGTTTACGGAGGAATGGGATCTGCTTGGAGTTGGGTGCGTACAATGATACCAACGTAAATATTGAGTTATTGAGTGAACAGATGAGGATCAAAAATCTGCCCTCACTGTCTCTTTCGACATACTCCAAGTTAAATGACAGTTCTCTACTAATCAAGATGGCAACTCCTTTATTTTTACTTTCTAGGTTTGAAGCAGTTTCACAGACTGGGTAGTGCTGGGAGAGTCCAGAGACACGGGGATCCCCCATCCATGAGTCTCTTGTAGGAACAGAATGTGAACCTTGTGTATCAGGACATATTGCTGTAATAGATTTCTCTTAGTGGGAGAGTTAAGGCCTTGTGCGTTTAGCGTGGCTATGCATATAGGAATCATTTTGGGGGTGTGGGCGAGACTCCTTGAGTTAATTGGAGTGCAAATGTGTTCTTAGTTAGGAATTATAGAGGTCTGGGCGTTGGTAGTGGGGCCTAGGGGCCCGTGGGACGTTCTGGAACGAGAGAAGTGGTATGCAATAATTAAAGAGCCTCAGTAACTGGTTGAAAGTGGTGATCTTACACTTTCGCAATGAGTGCACCTACTGGTCTATGCCAGTGGGGCACAACTAATAAATTGGGGGGGAGCTAAGCGGAGAGGGGTTCATGGCCCCACCGATTTGGAGCCAAATGTAAGAAGAAGTAAAGAGGAGAAAAGAGAAAGGAGAGAAAAATAGTCAAGATGAAAGAAAGAAAGTAAAGCTTAAGATACATATGTGAAACATGCATGTCATATATAAGATAACAATTAACTCTGTAAACCTCTTAATAAAACATTAATTACAATTTCAACTTCAACAGGAGGAACTGTGGATTATGTTTGATAGTCTAACATCAAGTGATTAAAAACTTCACAGTCACCATTCCCCTGCTAGGTATCACTAAACTTTTCCCGTCCAATAATATACTCTATGTGTCATATAGTTAAGTTTTCCCTAATGGTGGTATGGACATTCGGGACTAAGATTATGGTATGATTCACTAGGCTATGAGTCGCTAGCTAGAAGTCAGTGAACCGCATTAGCCAAGATCTGCCAGTAGAGATCTCAGCAGGGTTGGGGCAACCTTCTCATGTTGGGCCCATAAGAGAGTGAAATAAAATGTCTCAGTGGTCTCTATAGAGGGTAAGGTGTTACAGGGAGAGTTAAAACATGGTCTGGTCGTAGGGCAAAGTCAGCCAATGATAGATCCTCTCGGGAGAGATGGTCATATCATTTAGGGGTAGGTTTGGTCTAAGTTCAACTTCCGTCATGCTCGGGTATCTGGGATGGTCAGGTAGGTGAGTTTAGGGGTATTCAATGTTTTTAAGTGTATAATTCGGCTCTGTAATATCAGAGATAAGTATGTGATTCAATAACAAGAGACAAACCTAGTCAATTCCCATAGCTTATATAATGAATAACAGTATACGTGTGGACAATAAAAGAAAAGAACAACCATGTTTAAAGTCTCTAATAAGTGTCCATTGTATAGATAAGCAGTGGCAAAACATACATGGGAGTTTATGGTAGGCGTCCATTGTAGTAATAAACCATAACAGTGTACATGTGAACAGTAATATGAGAACCAGAAAAAACGAACATATCTAAAGTCTATTATAAATGCTCATGTAGACAAAAAGAAAAACAAAGGGAAACAGATAAATTATACTATACAATAGCTTAGATCTCACCCATCTTCATTCCTTTCAATCCATAAGATAGACCATCAGGGATTGGGGAATGATCCCTCCTGTGATGAGTTGGTAGTTTCTCTCAGGAGGTTCAACAGAGGTAGTATAAATTAGAAAACGTAGAACATAGCACATAAAAGCAGGCTCTCTATGGGTCTGAGTCTTGGTGTGGGCCAGTAGGGTTTCTGTGTGCTTCTTGAAGGTCTCATTAGAATGTCCAGTAGTGCTAGGGGGTCTTTGTGGTAAAGGCTTCCATGGCGGAGCCGATGCTCTTAGTCCAGAAGTCGATCCCGGGGCAGAAGAGTGATCCTCTCCGTCAGCAGGGAGTAGGTTCCATTTTTGGAGTAATTCACGGGCCTGTTGTGGAGTGGAAGCCATATATTGCTGGCCATCTTTGGTAATGAAGAGGCGTACTGGGAAACCCCATCTGTATTTTAATTCTTTCTCCCTCAGTATTTTTGTATAGGGCTGGTAGTGTCTGCGAATCTGCAGTGTATGGGTGGAGAGGTCAGGATAGACTTGCAGACCGGCATATTCCTCAGGTAGGCGTTTATCCCTGGCTAGAGCTCTGAATATTTTTTCTCTGTAAGTGTAGTAGTGGAGCTTCGCTATGACGTCCCTTGGTTGGCCTCCATCTGCAGAGCGAGCTCTAAGGGCCCGGTGGGCTCTATCTATAAGGGTTTCAGAGCCTGTTGCAGGTCCCAGTACTGCTTCAAACAGTCCCTGGAGGTATTTTTCTAGGTCCTGTGGTAGCACTGATTCCGGGATGCCTTTGATGCGAATATTGTTCCGGCGGGATCTATCTTCTAGATCTGCCAGTTTTAACTCTAGATCTGTGATTTGAATGGCTAGAGACTGGGAATAGCCGAGTAGGTTGGTGTGATCTATTGCTAGGTCTTCCTGTTTGCGCTCGAGCACGTCTGTTCGCTCCACTATGAGGCCAATATCTCTCTTTAAATCCGCATGAGACCTGTCAAATCTCTTGGTCAGGGAGTCATGGTGAGAGGATAATAGGGACTGGATGGCTTCTATCATATTATTATTATTATTGGGACTATCGGACGCTCCCAGGACTTGTGTTGCTTTCTGTTTTAGTAATGATCTAGTTTGAGTGTCTGAAGCACTCCCGGCATCTGAGTATTCATCCTCTGAGCCCGGTTGGAGGGCGCTAGCATGGTGCTGGAAGTGATCAGCAACAGTTCTCTTTGGTGTGGCTTGGGGCTTCTGTTTCCTTTTGTAGGCTTGCGACATCCTGTTGCTATGAGATACAAGACTTTTTATTGGTACGTATATATCACTGTGGAGGGCCTGCTTGCTTCACATATGTTAATGAAGATACATTGACCGGCAGGGCCACAAACATTTGAGGTTTAGTTACATGCTGTTAAAAGATTTGCTTTTTAAATGAAAATATATGTCCTCCTGAGAGCTACGTGGCCTAGAGGTCTTGCTAGCAGAAAACTTTGTCCTGCACTGCTGGTTACATCAGCGGTAGAAAAGAAATGATGGCTTCTTGTGCAATGGATGTATTTTATATAGTTTTTACCCCTTATTTCTGAGAGCTTGTCAGAAAGCTGTGATAGTCTTGATTATGTACCCCTCTCCCCAGGGGATGCGTCTCCTCTCGACAAAGTGGGATAAGGGAGTGAGGATATGACCCACCTGTGGAGCCAGGTGGGAAATGGTAGGGAGAGAGGTTAAGGCCTACTGTAGTTGACAAGCGTCCTGTCCAAGTGAAAGTAGAGGGGTAGGTGCCCGGGAGGTCTTTCTTCTGTAATATATGTTCTAATTTCAAGTACAGTATGCACTGTATATGGTGGTATGATTAGTGATCTCAAAAGTGTAAGATTATTGGCCTCTGCAGGAGAGTCAGTTCTTGATGGAACCAAACAGGGTAGTTATGTACTGGCTCTCCAGAGAATGAGCCAGGAAATCCTGTTTTAGTAAGGGTCTAGTCCGTTAAGTGGTCAATAGATGGGCCGATGGACGTTGAATGCTGGGCAGGACTGATTTTGTGGGGAGGGTGAAAAAACTTAGTCCTAGGATGGGACCCCGTGGAGGCCAGATAGAAGGTAGAAAGGCCAGTTAAACTTCTCAGGTTGCTCAAACTTTTCCCAGTTATAAATTATATCTGCAGTATCTTGTGCGGTAACAGGAGGATAGTCTATAGTTTTATTACTGTAATAGTGATAGGTAGGGGATTAAACTGGGGCCCAGGGTATCAAATCCTTTGCAGGGTCACAGTTGGCTTGTTTATTTGCAGCGTCTCTAGTTGGTGGGGGTTAGATGGTTTTTGGTGTAATAACACTGGCGTGCAAAATAATCCCTGATGGAGCCTTAATAATCCACTGACTGTTTATGGTATCACTATCTTTCTGTGTGTGCTGCGCAATAGGAAACCATTAACTGCTGTTTACAAAGGCTGTAGGTAAGAGGCTGTACACTGGGAGAGAAAGGAGGCTGCTCACAGTCTTATGTTTCTAGGAATGAGCCTTTACCTATGTAGTCCGAAATACTGTAGATAGCTCTGCAGGTCGGGCTCTAAGTGCTGTCACAGGGAAAAGAAATGCTGGAATTCACGTTCCCTGGAGTGTCAGTGGGGCTACGCTATTTAGGTGTATCCTAATGAGCTCAGTAGTGCAGAAAGGGCTAACGGATTGTTTCAATCTTACCCCAAGAGTCGAGTCAGTTCCCGAGTGTCACTTTGAATCTACAGGCTAGGCGTGCAGTAGTTGCGGCCTGGAGGTGGAGGTAAAATGGCCGCCATTCGCGCCACTTTCCCTGCAGCCGTTATCAGTAAGTTCCCTCTGCTTGGAGGATGGCCCGGGAGATGGAAGTGGGAGTGCGGGCCAATTCCTGGTCCTCTAGAGGTTTCAGGTACCCGAAGGGGTAGGTAGCAGTGTCTAAGTCCCAGATGGTGTCCGGTGTATATTTTGGAAGAGGGCGTCTATCTAGCGCCAGTCGGAGGGTACACTGGGGGCACTTCTTGCGATACTCACTCTCCGGAGCGGAGCCCCGACCCTCCGGAGATGATGGTCAGCGGTACCCGGTCTGTCTGTTTCTTGATCACCGGCTGATCAGCTCCCGCTTCAGTTTCTACCTGGATCAGTGCTGCAGGAAGTAGAGGTCGGTCCGGTCAGTGTTTGGCACGGGTTGATCGGTTAAAAGTGATCAACCAGTCTGGGTATAGAAAAGCTGACCCTCAGAAAACAACAGGTCAGAGGTTTTGTCTGGGTATAAGTTAGTTGATTGACTTTTAGTGGCTTTTAGTGCGGAGCTCTCTGTGAATGCGTCCTCACAGTTAGGCTGCTAGCTCCGCCCCCCGGGTTTCATGTCCCTTTAAAGGGACATTAAACACTAAATACATTTCAGGCACTTCCCTCTACTTATGGGAGCTGCCATTTTGCAACCTATGTTACACTGCAGGTATGCAGTGAAAACTAGAATTCAACATGGCAGCACTCATGGCTTGAGGGAGGCAGAGAATAACCCAAGGGGTATGCTTATAAAATGTATTTATTGTTTACTGTGTCTCTAATGTGCAATTTAAATCACTGATTTTATCCCTCAGGTGACAAATTTAAAGTGATTACACATGGCGCCAAGCTGGATTTCCCGCACGGCTATTGGCTAAGAGGTGAAAACGTCACCTTTCAGCAAAACATCATTCTGCCGTGGGCTGCCTAAGCAGCTCACTGTGGCGAACGCTTGAAACAAATAAAGGAGATTTCAGCATGAAGTATTTTATACTTCATTATTGAAATCCCCTTTTATTTGTTCCAATGGTCAATCCTAGTGTTTCACAAACGCTAGGATTTACCATCACTTTAAGCGATCATAAGAATCTGTATAAGTTACAAACATTCATATATAGTAGTAATACATTTTTTTTTTCACTTAAAGGGATATTCTATTGTAAAAACAAAATTATAAAAAAATTAAATCTTGCTATGTTTTTCACCTAAGCAAAAGCATTAAAGGGACATGAAACCCATTTTTTTCTTTAATTATTCATATAGTACAGGAAGAATCCTTACCACCCAACAATGAAATGCCCAATTGTGCTCAAAACCTGCTAAGCCACATACACGGACTGCTCCAACTCCACCCCTGAGCTACTAGGATTCTGTCCCCCTAGCCTAAAGGTCCTGGATATTAACAAGAAAATATTGGTAGGTATATTTGTTAGTTGAGAGCTGAGCTTGGGTGACCCATGTACTGGAGGGACATGATTTATACTGTGCAATGATTACAATAAAAGTTTGCAATTTTCCCCTTCCCATCTCAGGCTGCTGGTTGGTAGGTATTTAGCATTAAAAACTGTGATCACACTGCGTTGCCTGTTGTCTCGTTCTCTTGTAATTCTCACCTTTAAAAAAGCATTATATACATTATTGGCATCTCATCCTCATGTCAAACTAAAAAAAATCAACATTAGCTATAATGTCATTGAAATGTTGCAATCAGTAATGCCTTTTCCTGCTCTACATTCTGACTGAATGATTTGGCAGAAAAGACCCTAAGATGCCTTTGGTCACAGGAATTTGAGCCTGGCCTGAACTTCCACAAGGGGTGGCAGATTTACATTGACTAAGGGCTTGACAGTGCTATCATATTACACTGTAGCATAACCCTACTCAGCAGCTTGAAGCTTCAACCCAAACTAGACTTTAGCACCTTCCTGGATTCTCCTGACTCGCTGACCCCATATTGGACCCTTGCCTGCCCAATTTATCAGTTATAATGTAGCACCGACAGAAGAAGCATTTTATGGGTACATTATGCTGCTGTTATTTCTAATGTCAACTTTCAGAGTATACCATTCTGATAGAAAAAACAAATTGTTCTTATTATTACTGTTAATTAGTTGGTGACCTGATGTATATTTATTAAACCAACCAAAACACTATAAGATAATAATTATATCCTCTTTGTGAGGAAGCACACAATTTGCTGCACTACCCAGTCTAATACATGGATGATAAATTAAACAGATATATGACATATGCATGTAATTTAATACCAAAGAATTTGAGGTACATGCTCTTGTACAATATATTTTTTTACTCTGGTCAATTTTTCAAATGTGAAAACTTAGTAGACAGGCCTCTTGGTGTCTCCATAGAGCTACCACATAACAATAATAGAATGGGAGATGTTTAGCATTGTAATAAATTGCAGCTATGTAGAAAAGACTTGATTTCCTTTTTAAAATATGTTATTATACCAGTTTGGTTGCCTGTCATTAAAATGGAAGGTGAAATGATTATATGGTGATGATTTAAGTGTAACATGAGATGTTCTAGTGAATGTTGTATTACAGTTATACATTTTTATTGTAATATTACAAGCATATTATTCAGTTTATGAAAAAAAAAATTTTTTTAGTATTATTGTATAATATGTAAATTTCAAGCGTGACACTCAATGATGTTTTTTTTTTTTCCGGCATTGAGGAAAAAGTAGGGAGAGAATATAATCTTAAAACAGCAGAGGCTAGTCAGGAGATATTTTTCTATTTGGTTATACTGCAATCAGCCATGTTGTGTTGTCTTCGGACAACAATTGCCAGAGAAAACTTTATACATGGCGTTCCGACTACAAATTAAAAGATTACTATATTGACAAATATAAGTCATTTAAATCTCTGGTTGTCAGTAATTACTTTCTATAGCTAACAATGGACTCAAAAGACATGCAGCTAAGAGATTAAAGGGAGAAACATTCTCTTTCTACATAGGGTCCAGATTCTACAAAGAGAAAAGTTAGTCCTCTCAGACCCATTTGTCTGACTGCCACTGGTCTGCAAACTGCTGAAACTCCCTTTGGACTGCTATCCTAACCCTAATAGCTGTGACCTTTTCAACAAGGCTACTCCCACTCATCTATTTCTTCTCTGTGTGAGCCTTAAAGGGACATTGTAGGCTAAAAATGTCTCCCCTTTAAAATGTTAACAATGGTCCATTTTACATGTGTATTTAATTGCTTGCAAACAACTAATTTACCTTTCATTTTCCTAATTGAAATAACTGCTTTTGCATGTAGAATAGTTAATATGTACTTTAATTTTGTTGTATGCTTAATTAAACAGTATACAGAAAATTTAATAAAAAGTTTGACATCCCCTTATATGATTCCTCTAGAGTAATTCCACATTTTGTTTAATAAAAAAAGGCCCATGGAATAGAGTTCCCACTCAGCTGGTACTTTACTGACATGGCTAGTATTTTTGAGGTTCAGGTCAAAGTTGAAAATAAAGATAAAGTCAAAATTAATCTTTCATGATTCAGATAGAACATGCAATTTTATATTTCCAATTTATTTCCAAATCTGCTTTGTTCACTTGGTGTCCTTTGTTGAAGATTAAACCTAGGTAGGCTGCTAGGAGTTTAGGAGAGTGCACGTGTTTCAGCAGTGTTTGTAACTATGTATTACATTGCTATGAACAATGTTGCAAGTGCATTACATAGTAAAACACAAGTTTTCAAAAGTATAAATACTGATGAATATGGTTGCATAGGGAAAGAAGGGGGCTATGGAGACAGAAGGTGGTATAATATGAGATCAGGGAGAGAAGGAGCAGAGTGTTGTAAATAGCAGAAGATAAGTCTGATGGTGAAAAATGCAGGGGGACTTAGGGCTAGATTTATCAACGCTGAGGTGTACAGAGGGCGCGTATACGCGCCCCTGTACGCCTCAGCTCGCCTGTGGCGGGGCGAAATTACCCGCAGGTAATTAACATTGCACACGAGTGCAATTTTGCGCTCGCGTGCAATCCCGCGCCCAGCCAATCACGCGCGGGCAGGAGCTGTCAATCTCCTTGGTCGGACTCGACCGAGGAGATTTAATTTCGCCACAATAGAGGTGGCGAAGATATTAGGGAAGCAGCGGTCTGGTGACCGCTGCTTGATAAATCGCGGCGAGCAAGTTCTTGTGAGAACTTGCTGCCGCAGGGGCTTGATAAATCTAGCCCTAAGAATTGCACAAAAACAACACTGTCAGAGTAAATGCTTGATAAACTTAACACATAGTGGCCCATTTATCAATCTCCGAATGGAGCTTGTGGGCTCGTGTTTCTGGCGAGTCTTCAGACTTGCCAGAAACAGCAGTTATGAAGCAGCGGTCTAAAGAACACTGCTCCATAACCCTGTCCGCCTGCTCTGATGAGTAAATTCAACACGATCGAGTACGATCGGGTTAACTGACACCTCCCCGCGAGTCTGCTGGTGCAATGCTGAATACGGAGAGCGTATTGCTGTCCGCATTCAGCGAGGTCTTGCAGACCTGATCCGCACTGTCGGATCAGGTCCATAGAGAAATGCATGCTGAGATATACTGTATGTACATAACATATTCACATATGAAATGCACAGGCCGTCACTGTCCCATGTACATATGTCTACAAGCCAACAACAGATGTAAGGGGTTACTATATACGATGTTCGTAATGTGATAAGTTGGAATCTGCATTCAGTCCTTTGTTTATTGTATTTTAAAAAATGTCACATTGGCAAAATGTTATATATTGACCCCCTTACATCTGTTATTGGATTGTACACATAGGTACATGTTGACATCAGTGCTTATTCTCTCCCTGATCTCATAGTATAACACATTTTGTCTTCATAGCCCCCCTACTTTCCAAGACATCAATAACCAATTATATTATATTGATCAGTATTGCTTCAGACCTGAGGAAGGGGGTAAACTCTTGAAAGTTTGTCTTTTACTATGTAATGTTAATCTAATAAAAAAGGGATCACTGCAATACAGAAAAGTAAACTACAACATAAACTGACAAATATTTCATAGACAAATTAGTTTGAAAAGGAATTCTCTATTGATAGAATGTATTGCTTCTTTATGAATAAAGTATTATCATCATGTGTCATAAGCTATTTGGCAGGACAAACTCTGTTTTTTCCATTCACTCCTCAGTGCAATGCTTTCAGAGATTTTCTAGCAATATTGCTTTACTTTTCTTGCAAAGCTCCTGCAGTTCTATGTTTGTAAAAGGAAGGGGCTGGACATGTCTGATTTATAGCTCTGAAAGTGTTTGTAGCAAAAGGCATTGTTTAAAACTGACAGAGCTAAAAAAATGTAGGGTGTATGCTGGAAAAAACAATCTGGCAATAACTCCTTTTACGATGTATGAAATGGGACATGAAAGTTTTTTTGTGTGTTTTTTTCCCTTTCTGTGGGACGATCCTCATGAAATGCAAACTTAGGCCTAGATTTGGAGTTTGGCGGTAGCCGTGAAAACCAGCGTTAGAGGCTCCTAACGCTGGTTTTAGGCTACCGCCGGTATTTGGAGTCAGTCAAAAAAGGGTCTAACGCTCACTTTTCAGCCACGACTTTTCCATACCGCAGATCCTCTTACGTAAATTGCGTATCCTATTTTTTCAATGGGATCTTTCTAACTCCGGTATTTAGAGTCGTGTCTGAAGTGAGCGTTAGAAATCTAACGACAAAACTCCAGCCGCAGAAAAAAGTCAGTAGTTAAGAGCTTTCTGGGCTAACGCCGGATCATAAAGCTCTTAACTACTGTACTCTAAAGTACACTAACACCCATAAACTACCTATGTACCCCTAAACCGAGGCCACCCCACATCGCCGACACTCGATTACATTTTTTTAACCCATAATCTGCCGACCGCCACCTACGTTATACTTATGTACCCCTAATCTGCTGCCCCTAACACCGCCGACCCCTATATTATATTTATTAACCCCTAACCTAACCCCCACAACGTCGCAGCCAGCTACCTACAATAATTAACCCCTAATCTGCCGACCGCAAAGAGCCGCCACCTACATTATAGCTATGTACCCCTAATCTGCTGCCCCTAACACCGCCGACCCCTATATTATATTTATTAACCCCTAATCTGCCCCCCTCAATGTCGCCTCCACCTGCCTACACTTATTAACCCCTAATCTGCCGAGCAGACCGCACCGCTACTATAATAAAGTTATTAACCCCTAATCCGCCTCACTAACCCTATAATAAATAGTATTAACCCCTAATCTGCCTTCCCTAACATCGCCGACACCTAACTTCAATTAATAACCCCTAATCTGCCGACTGGAGCTCACCGCTATTCTAATAAATGTATTAACCCCTAAAGCTAAGTCTAACCCTAACACTAACACCCCCCTAAATTAAATATAATTTTAATCTAACGAAATTAATTAACTCTTATTAAATAAATTATTCCTATTTAAAGCTAAATACTTACCTGTAAAATAAATCCTAATATAGCTACAATATAAATTATAATTATATTATAGCTATTTTAGGATTAATATTTATTTTACAGGCAACTTTGTATTTATTTTAACAAGGTACAATAGCTATTAAATAGTTAAGAACTATTTAATAGCTAAAATAGTTAAAATAATTACAAATTTACCTGTAAAATAAATCCTAACCTAAGTTACAATTAAACCTAACACTACACTATCAATAAATAAATTAAATACAATTCCTACAAATAAATACAATGAAATAAACTAACTAAAGTACAAAAAATAAAAAAGAACTAAGTTACAAAAAATAAAAAAATATTTACAAACATTAGAAATATATTACAACAATTTTAAACTAATTACACCTACTCTAAGCCCCCTAATAAAATAACAAAGCCCCCCAAAATAAAAAAAAGCCCTACCCTATTCTAAATTACTAAAGTTCAAAGCTCTTTTACCTTACCAGCCCTGAACAGGGCCCTTTGCGGGGCATGCCCCAAGAAGTTCAGCTCTTTTGCCTGTAAACAAAAAAAATACCCCCCCTCAACATTACAACCCACCACCCACATACCCCTAATCTAACCCAAACCCCCCTTAAATAAACCTAACACTAAGCCCCTGAAGATCTCCCTACCTTGAGTCGTCTTCACCCAGCCGAGCCAAATTCTTCATCCAAGCGAAGCAAGAAGAGGTCCTCCATCCGGTAGAAGTCTTCATTCAAGCGGGGCAGAAGAGGTCTTCCATCCGATTAAAGTCTTCATCCAAGAGGCATCTTCTATCGTCATCCATCCGGAGCGGAGCGGCAGCATCCTGAAGACCTCCGACGCGGAACATCCATCCTGGCCGATGACTGAACGACGAATGACTGTTCCTTTAAATGATGTCATCCAAGATGGCGTCCCTCGAATTCCGATTGGCTGATAGGATTCTATCAGCCAATCGGAATTAAGGTAGGAATATTCTGATTGGCTGATTCCATCAGCCAATCAGAATCAAGTTCAATCCGATTGGCTGATCCAATCAGCCAATCGGATTGAACTTGATTCTGATTGGCTGATTCCATCAGCCAATCAGAATATTCCTACCTTAATTCCGATTGGCTGATAGAATCCTATCAGCCAATCGGAATTCGAGGGACGCCATCTTGGATGACGTCATTTAAAGGAACCGTCATTCATCGTTCAGTCGTCGGCCAGGATGGATGTTCCGCGTCGGATGGAAGATGATGGCTACCGAAGAAAGAAGATTGAAGATGCCGTTGATAGAAGACTTCATCCGGATCATGGACCTCTTCAGCTCCCGCTTGGATGAAGACTTCAGCCGGATCATGGACCTCTTCAGCTCCCGCTTGGATGATGACTTCAGCCGGATCATGGACCTCTTCAGCCCCCCGCTTGGGCTTTGATCAGGACACCTGAGGAGCTCTTCTGGATCGATCGGTGAACCTGGTATGGTGAAGATAAGGTAGGAAGATCTTCAGGCGCTTAGTGTTAGGTTTATTTAAGGGGGGTTTGGGTTAGATTAGGGGTATGTGGGTGGTGGGTTGTAATGTTGGGGGGGGGGGGGTATTGTATGTTTTTTTTTACAGGCAAAAGAGCTGAACTTCTTGGGGCATGCCCCGCAAAGGGCCCTGTTCAGGGCTGGTAAGGTAAAAGAGCTTTGAACTTTAGTAATTTAGAATAGGGTAGGGCATTTTTTTTATTTTGGGGGGCTTTGTTATTTTATTAGGGGACTTAGAGTAGGTGTAATTAGTTTAAAATTGTTGTAATATTTTTCTAATGTTTGTAAATATTTTTTTATTTTTTGTAACTTAGTTAGTTTATTTCATTGTATTTATTTGTAGGAATTGTATTTAATTAATTTATTGATAGTGTAGTGTTAGGTTTAATTGTAGGTAATTGTAGGTATTTTATTTAATTTATTTATTGATAGTGTAGTGTTAGGTTTAATTGTAACTTAGGTTAGGATTTATTTTACAGGTAAATTTGTAATTATTTTAACTATTTTAGCTATTAAATAGTTCTTAACTATTTAATAGCTATTGTACCTGGTTAAAATAAATACAAAGTTACCTGTAAAATAAATATTAATCCTAAAATAGCTATAATATCATTATAATTTATATCGTAGCTATATTAGGATTTATTTTACAGGTAAGTATTTAGCTTTAAATAGGAATAATTTATTTAATAAGAGTTAATTAATTTCGTTAGATTCAAATTATATTTAATTTATGGGGGTGTTAGTGTTAGGGTTAGACTTAGCTTTAGGGGTTAATACATTTATTAGAATAGCGGTGAGCTCCAGTCGGCAGATTAGGGGTTAATAATTGAAGTTAGGTGTCGGCGATGTTAGGGAGGGCAGATTAGGGGTTAATACTATTTATTATAGGGTTAGTGAGGCGGATTAGGGGTTAATAACTTTTTAATAATAGAGGTGCGGTCCGCTCGGCAGATTAGTGGTTAATAAGTGTAGGCAGGTGGAGGCGACGTTGTGGGGGGCAGATTAGGGGTTAATAAATATAATATAGGGGTCGGCGGTGTTAGGGGCAGCAGATTAGGGGTACATAGGGATAATGTAAGTAGCGGCGGTTTACGGAGCGGCAGATTAGGGGTTAATAATAATATGCAGGGGTCAGCGATAGCGGGGGCGGCAGAATAGGGGTTAATAAGTGTAAGGTTAGGGGTGTTTAGACTCGGGGTACGTGTTAGAGTGTTAGGTGCAGACGTAGGAAGTGTTTCCCCATAGGAAACAATGGGGCTGCGTTAGGAGCTGAACGAGGCTTTTTTGCAGGTGTTAGGTTTTTTTTCAGCTCAAACAGCCCCATTGTTTCCTATGGGGGAATCGTGCACAAGCACGTTTTTGAGGCTGGCCGCGTCTGTAAGCAACTCTGGTATCGAGAGTTGCAGTGGCGTTAAATATGCTATACGCTCCTTTTTTGGAGCCTAACGCAGCCATTCTGTGGACTCTCAATACCAGAGTTATTTTAAAGGTGCGGCCAGAAAAAAGCCAGCGTTAGATACGCGGGTCGTTACCGACAAAACTCTAAATCTAGCCGATAGAGTTTTATAGTAGATGGTTTTGTAAAGCTTTAAACTACCATAGTGTGTCAGTGTGCTCACTTTACATATATATATATATAGTCCACCATGATTGATCGAGATTGCACCCTGGTACTTTGTCTTTTTGCTGGATAGTAAGAGTGTGCCTCACAGTTAATATAAATAATATGTATAGTTGTATATGTATAGTTGGTCCAATAAAAAAGTATCATTGCTCAATGCAATACTCTTGTTATTTTGATATATATATATTTTTATTTTTATTTTTATTTATATATATATATTGAAATGTAGATTCAGCACTCTAACAATCCAACTGTTATCACCATATACCAGGGTGGAAAGACATATGAATCCTGTAAATAAATGCACTCTCTGGATTTGAAAAACACACTTTTACTTAGTGACGTTTCAGAGTTTTCACCCCTTCCTCAGATCTGAGGAAGGGGTGAAAACTCTGAAACGTCACTAAGTAAAAGTGTTAAGTTAAAAGGATAGCTGTGTTAAAACAGTATTTTGAAGCAAAAAAACTGAAAATTTGCATATCTAATTTGCATATCTTACCCAGAATTCCCTTGTGCATTGGTAACATTGTATATGAGATATTTCTGGGAAAAAGCAAGCGGGGAATCTTGCCTAGATGTGCTCATTTCCTATGCAAATATTTATATTGATTTAATTTTCAGACATGGAAGATTTTAATTTCAGTTTTTTATCTCCCCCCATAATTTTAATGAATGTTTATGTATGTGTATGTATATATATATATATATATATATATATATATATATACATATATACATATATACATATATACACATGTGATATCTATCTATCTATCTATCTATATAAATCAATGTAAATATTTGTATAGTAAATTAGCACATCTAGGCAAGTATCCCCGCTTGCTTTTCCCCAGAAATAACTAATATACAATGTTACCAATGCACAAGAGAATTCTGGGTAAGTTATGCAAATTAGATATGCAAATTCTCAGTTTTTTTGCTTCAAAATAATACTGTTTTAACACAGCTATCCTTTTAACAGGATTATTACAGCAAACCAGAAATCATTCACTAGACAGCCTGTTTCGTTCTTTTTGGAACTCATCAGTAGGAGATAGATTTCTGGTTGCTGCATTGGTAAAGCTTTTTTCAAGGCTAAACCAAAATTCATTAAAATTATGGGGGGAGATAAAAATCTGAAATTAAAATCCTCCATGTCTCAAAATTAAATCAATGTAAATATTTGCATAGGAAATTAGCACATCTAGGCAAGTATAACCTCTTGCTTTTCCCCAGAAATAACTCATATACAATGTTACCAATGCACACGAGAATTTTGGGTAAATTATGCAAATTAGATACGCAAATTCTCAGTTTTTTTTATTGCATAACTTACCCAGAATTCTCTTGTGCATTGGTAACATTGTATATGAGTTAATTTGCATAACTTATCCAGAATTCTCTTGTTCATTGGTAACATTGTATATGAGTTATTTCTGGGGAAAAGCAAGCGGGGATACCCACCTAGATGTGCTAATTTCCTATGCAAATATTTACATTGATTTAATTTTGAGACATGGAGGATTTCTATTTCAGTTTTTTATCTCCCCCCATAATTTTTTTTTTTTTTAATTTTTTTTTTATTGAAGTTAAGACACATATCATCACAACAACAAGAACTCGCCCACAGGCCAAAGTTACAACAAAGAGATTAATACATTGTCTATGCATAGGCATTGTTGAGAAAGCAATAGGCGTATATAGCAAGAGAAAATACATTTTGAAATCTGGTTTTGAAGATAGACAGTATCTTGGGCGAGATTAAATAAAACTTCATTTTATAATATAATATCAGCGTATGAGCTCCACATTCTAATAGTATTTTACCTAAGACCAAAATATCAGTCTGTGGAGGGTCAGCATAGGAATCAGCCACTCTTGGGCCGAGATTAATAGGGGGGTGGGGGATATTCAGCGGGTAAGCACCGCTATACGCATAGGGAAAGGGGTGGGGGGGGACGGAGCCATAAATATAGAGACTAGCAGGGCATAATACAGCATGCTGGGTTAACTTATAAGCAATAAACTGAGCATGGATTTATTTCAGGCTATTGTGGATATTAGAGTTCTCCCCTCCAGTAAAGCGATTAATACAAAATATACACTAAGTGTCCCAAGAGGTCTATATATGGGACCAGACGATCAAGGTAGTTCAAAGTTTACCACTTCGGGGCAATATTTGGGAGTATTTTAGAATTATACGAAAGGTATGATGCTTTATAATCATAGGTAAAAGACACCCTTATTGCAATAAATAGAGGTATGTCTAATCAAGGGAGGCTTAATCTTCCTGTTATAACTGGTTATAACTGGTTAACATAACTTGGGCTAAATAGATGCTATTAATGTTTACAACATGTTTAGAGGGTATGCTTACCTCTATGAGTATGTACACTATTAGTGAACTATAGGTAAGCCTGGTTAAACAAACCCAAACAAAAAGAATTTCATACCATAAATCTTATCTAGAGCAAATAGCAGTCTCATATAACATATATACTATAAGCAGCCCCTACTTCTCCTTATTAACTGAGCCCTAACCACTACACATAACTAAGAATGGAGAGAGTTAGTTGAGGCATTTTAAGATAGCATTGAGTCATGTTAGGTTAGGCTAAAAACATTTAACTAATAAAATTAATACGTTGCCGCATAGAAGCATTAGTGAGACCACTCTTTGTAATATTTGGTCTAGAATGAGAGAGCCAATAAAAGATTTTTCTGGCGTCCTGACATGTACATCGTATACTAGGCAATTCCCACAAGTATAGCATGGGCAGAGAAAAATAGCATGGGGAGACATATTTTCTATATATCTAAGTAAAACATATAATTACAGAACAATTAACTTCTTCAAACAGCACCTCAAACACATCTAAAGAGGAAAACATTTAGGGTGTAAACAAAGTGGAACAGCTAGTCCGGTTTTTAAAGTAGCGACTAAGAACTTGCAAGGAAGTACGGTAGTTTATAGGATTTCTTTATAAGTAGTAGACAATAGTACTAAATGCAGCAATATAGCACCATGCACAAGCTACTCTGAGTTAGATCTTAGTAGAATTAGTTGTATTCGCACAAAGTGAGTATTATATTAGGCCAATTATTTTGAGACTGATGGGATTCCCTCAGGAAAATCAACTAGTTGAGAGAAAGGACTTGGCACATATATAACAAAACTCCGCTACACTATTTTCTTAACAGTTCTAGGCCTCAGGCATAAAAGTAATATAATATCATACTACTGGGACCTATTTAGCAAGCATGAATGTAATGAGGAGTAGTAAGCAATTAAATGAGGTATATACCCATGTCTGAATTGTTGTTATGAGCTATGGATACATCCAGATATGACAACATAAACACAACTATAACTTAGTGTTCCTATGAAGTAGTGTAAGCAGTGTAGGCAACCCTTACTTATAATTTTAACTTGGATGGTGTTCTGATCAGGGGTATAGATAAGTGTTGTAAACTTGGGCATATGCAGTTTAATTATGTGCCCCTCACCTGGAGCATGGAGGGATAGACAACTAAGCAGGATAAAGTACATAGGTATTTAACAAAAACATATAGGACATCACTTTATTTAAATAGACTGCCTTCTGCAAACGAATGCTAAGCAACAGTTCAGCATAAATGCACTACATCTTTTAATAATTGAGTCTTTGAGGGCTGTAAAACTCTTGATATGGATAGCCCAACTTAACAAAGTAAAGTCCCTCTTCACAGTATGGGATTCAGATCAAAGATCGTCATTACAGGGAGCATCAGCAAAGGGGCAATAACATAAAGGGCTCAACTATACTGGGTATATACAGTGCTTTTAGTCGGCAAGTGCAGCCCACTTCTCACTCAAAGAGAAGAGTCAGGATCTGTTCTTGTGGGGCTAGAGAGATTTAACCAACACCTGTTTTCACCACATTTAATAGGAACTCACAAAAAACGCTTTCCAGGGGCTGAGGAGACACTCTGCAGGGCCCAATGTAATAGGGTAACAGCGCTCTTGAAGATGCCTGCAGACCATGATGTAGCACAGGAAGATATTTAGGCAGCCTGAAAAGGGAGTCACTCGTATCGGGACCATGCAGTAATGAGGAATTTCGCCACAGCAACAGCGCGGGGCCTCCGTAAAGGACCATAGGATCTGAGGGCTTCAGGCCCCAACCGCCGGAGTCAGCCGCTCCTTCACCGCCCGAGAGCAGGATCGAGTAAGATTTACACTGCGTAATTCGAGCTGCCGGCTTCACCCCTAGAAATAGATGACAGGTTGAGGTTAGCATGTCTCTCTGTGGCTGAACTGAATTGTTCCTGTTAGCTGCCTCTTGCCAAGAACTTCTTGCGGTGTATTTAGATGGGTGCAGATTAGCCGGTTCTTGCCAATTGTTGCCCATAGCCAGATTAAAGCTGCCATGTGTTAGGCCACTCTGCGAACACTCAGATCGCTGTTCCGTGCTCGCCTCATTTTGATCAGCATCATGATATCTCTTGTCCGCTTCGCCACTAGTCGCCATTTTCAGGGTGTCTTGTAGGTCGAGAAAACACCTATCTAGTTGGTGGTCGAAAGCCAATAAGAGGGTCTGCAGCAATCTGTGTGTCTCCTCCATCTTGAATACAACAACGTTACTGCCAAGGAGCAGGCATGAGACAGGAATTACACTCGTCTCTCCAGAAATAAATGTTGATGATGTCGCAATGGGGCCTCAATAAGCCAGATCTGGGCATAAACAAATAAAGTGCCAAAAGCAAGTGTAGGAAAGTTAATGTAGGCTCCGCTTCAAAGATGCTTATGTAGTTGGGGTAGTCATCAAGACTCATATAAGCTGCAAAAATCGTTACATGGAGTCCCAGAGCTGAGTTACTAAGAATTCCTGTTTGAGAAGCCAAATTTAAAGCTGATACTCTCCCCTTTTATATCTAGTGCTGTAGGAAAGGCCCCAAATGTAAGTCCCTATTGGAGCAGCAATGTGGCTAGTAATTATATTAGCAATTGAAATCCAATTATCATAAAGATAGGCTGATATCTCAGATCCCTCATTTGCAATTTACATTAGAATGTTCCAACATTATTATTCATCTTTTTCACATGAAAGCAGGTGATTGCCGTTATTTATGTTCCCTGTAACAACGCCTGATGTGTCTACCTCATAACCAGCATACAGAGGGATGATAGACTATTTATATAAACATACTGTTGTATCTAATCTGTGAACCGCTCCCACAATAAGTATGTACAGGGATGCCTCTCACTTTTTTGTGCCCCCTGCTTGTCGTACCTTGTTTTGCTCAGTATTTGTAGGCTCCGTTCTCTGTTATACTCAGAGCGGCAAAGTTCTATTTCTGTGGAGAGCTGCTTATTTAAAGTGCGTATAAACCCGCTAAAAATGGCGGCCGCATCCAGCTTGCGTGATCCCTGGTAAGTGACAAGGGCTATTGTTCCTGTGTGTTGTTATTCCTTACCATTCGGGAGAATACTGCACTTATCCCCTGCTTTTATCTCCTCAGCAGTGACTTATGCTGGAACTGTATGTGCCCGCATCTGCCTGTAACATCTTAGCTGCGTGTTCACAATAAGGGTGCTTGCAATACCATATATCACGTAAAAACAGCGTGCCTCCAATATAACTTCACTCCGTTCTCAAACCGGAGCACTAGAACTGTGGTTTTGTATCAGTGCATGTTGCCTTTAATAGCTTTAGGCTTACTTTTGTGGGCTAAAACATCGGAGCTCATCTGATGTGCGGCCATCTTCTTCCAGCACCGGCTCCGCCCCCCCATCTCCCCCCATAATTTTAATGAATATATATATATATATATATATATATATACACACACATGCGCACACACACACACGTGTGTGTGTATGTGTGTGTGTGTGTGTGTGTATGTATGTATGTATGTATGTATGTATGTATGTATGTATGTATGTGTATGTATATGTATATACTAGTTAATAAGCCTGCCCAGATGGCAGTCTATGTGTTAAAAATGTAACCCCAAGCTATAAAAAAGTTCAAATACAGAAAAAAATAAAATTAAACCTAAACCAATACCCCTATAAAAATAAAAAATCCCCCCCAAAATAAAAACACCCCATAATCTAATACTAAACTACCAATAGCCTTAAAAGGTATTTTTGTAGGGCATTTCCCTAAAGAAATCAGCTATTTTACATTAAAAATAAACAAAGCCCCCCTAACAGTTAAACCCCCCACCCACCAAATCCCCCAAAATAAAAAAAACTAACACTAATTAACCTAAACTACCCATTGACTCTAAAGGGGCATTTGTATGGGCATTGCCCTTAAAAGGGCATTCAGCTATTTTTCACTGCCCTTAAAAGGGCATTCAGCTCTTTTTTGAAATTGCCCAATGAACCCTTATCTTAAAAAAAAACAAAAAACCCCAAAAATGAAAAAAAAAAACCTAACACTAAAGCCCCAAATAGGTACTCATGGTTTCAGAAGTCCGGCAGAGAAGGTCTTCTTCCAGACGGGTCCATCATCTTCATCCACAGCGAAGGTGGCGTGGAGCGGAGGTCCGGAGCGGTCTTCCCAGATGTGACGATCGACAGCGGTGGTCATCGGCGGCATGGAGGCTCCTCTTCACCCGTTGTATACTGAAGATTGAATGCAAGGTACCGCAATCAATTTGGGGTACATTGCAGTCCTATTGTATGAATTTTTCAAAACAGCCAATAGGATTAGAGCTACTGAAATCCTATTGGCTGTTCAAATCAGCTAATAGATTTCAATAACTCTCATCCTATTGTCTGATTTTTAAAATTTCAGCCAATAGGAATGCGAGGTACCCCAATAAATATGGGGTATCTTGAATTCAATCTTCAGTGTGCGGCAGACGATCGTAAGAAGAGGAACCTCCACACCTTCGCAGAGGACCACCACCGCCAAAGATCACCACGGAAGACCAATCCGGACCTCTGCTCCGTGCCGCATTCGCTCCGTGCACATCTGGGAAGACTGCCACATGTGGGAAGACCGCTCCAGACCTTCGCTCCGCCTTTGCTGTGGATGAAGATGATGGACCCGCCAGGAAGAAGACCTTCTCCGTCGGACTTCTGAAACAGTGAGTACCTATTTGGGGCTTTAGTGATTTTTTTTTTTTTTTTTGTTATTTTATATTAGGGTTTATTGAGCATTTGTGTAGGGTGGTAACCACATGAAGAGGATGCCCGCGCCGGATGTCTTGAAGGATGGACCCGCTCCACATCACCGGGATGAAGATAGAAGATTCCGCATGGATGAACACCTCGTCGTCTGGATGAAGACTTCTCGCCGCCTGGATGTCCGGACTTCAGAAACTGTAAGTGGATCGTCGGGCGTTAGTGTTAGGTTTTTTTTAAAAAAAATTTGAGTGTTTGTTTTTTTTTTAGATTAGGGTTTGGGGTATCTTAAAAGAGCTAAATGCCATTGTCAGGGCAATGAAAAAAATACCCAAACAAATACCCCTTTAGAGGCAATAGGTAGTTTAGGTTTATTAGTCTTAGGTTTTTTTTTATTTTGGGGGGTTTGGAGGGTAAGAGGTTTTACTGTTAGGGGGGACCTTGTTAATTTTTTGTGTAAAAAAGAGCTGATTTCTTTAGGGCAATGCCCTACAAAAAGCCCTTTTAAGGGCTATTGGTAGTTTATTTTTAGATTAGGGGGTGTTTTTATTTTGGGGGGGCTTTTTTATTTTCATAGGGATTAGGTTTAATTTTTTTTATTTTAGATATTGTTGTTTATTATTTTTTTAAATGTTAGCCTTTTTTATTTTCTGTAATTTTAGATTAATGTAATGTATTTTTTTTTATTTTTATTTTAATTGTAATGTAGATTTTTTGTAAATATAATTAAGGGGTTAATTTAGGGGGTGTTAGGTTAGGGGGCTTTGTCATTAAATTAGTTTTTTGTGTTGTGGGTGTTGGCGGTTTAGGAGTTAATAGGTAAATTAGGTTTAATGCGTTGTGGGGGTTGGCGGATTAGGGGTTAATAGATGTATTAGGAAGTTTTCGATGTTGTGGTTGGTGGATTTAGGGGTTAATAATTTTATTGGGTATTTATTTATTTTTTCTTCTCAATACTTTGTGCAGGCAGTTAGTTTATTTTTTGCTTAATAGTTCGTACTGGCGTTTTTTTTTGTTTTTTTAAATACTTATTGCGGGCGGTTATTTTTTTTTTATTACTTATTGCGGATGGTTAGGGGTTTTTTTTAATTCTTATTGTGGGCGGTTATTTTTTTTTTTTGTAATGCTCCGTTTGCCTTCGCTGCATCCCTGTGGATTCCGAAAATGGCAGGGTAGAGAAAGAATCCACCTGCCTCGCGCTGCCAACATTCCTTTAAGGATGTGTGCCCAACTGCCAACCGTGACGGACGTGTTACAATTAATGCTAATATAGTATAAATAAATATATATATATATATATATATATATATATATATATATATATATATATATATATATATATATATATATATATATATATATATATATATATATATATAAAATTTAATTCACCTTCTCATTTGAGCCAGATGGGGGAGTACAAGCTACTTTGGAAAAATATTTTTGTCCCTGCCTCAAAATAGCAAATTTCCATATCATATGTTTTAATAGGAATATTTGTACCATCATCCCAAGAGAGTTATCATACTATCATAACAATTATTTATTAACATTTCTTAGAAATTTAAGACTTCATGATTATATCCACAATTCTATAGCAAATCTGCAGAAGTCACCACAGACATTTATTCTGGTTAACATGAAATACGTCTAGAATGTTTATTTATGTGTATCAACTTTAGCTTAAATTAAATATATTATAAATATAAATACATGTAAATGAACGGAAATTATTAACTATTGCTAAATCAAGTAAATCAGTGAGACATATTTGCAAGTAAATAGTAATGAAGAAGAAATGGTATATTTTTTTTTCATTTATTTGAAAAAAACTAAATATTTTAAAAAGAAATGACAAATGTTTTACAGAGATCTTCTCCTTTATAGTGACCTTCGTTTTACAAAACTATCATATATATGTACTTGCAGCCTTTCTAATTAGTGTACACAATTAGTGTTTCATAAATAATTATACTGCATAATGTTGTTAGGACCAATTTTAAATGATCATTTTATTTGTAATTAAAAGGACATACAAATTTAAAAATAAATGCTCTCATGTGTTATGTGCAATTGTGCAAGCAATAGGGCAATAATAATATGGCAAAACTATGGGCTAGAATATAAGTGGAGTGCTAATTTATCGCATGCCTGCAAAGGGGCAAATTCGATAAATAACCAGCCATTAAAATTTAGCATTTAAAAAAAAAATACACTTAGCAGTTTTGGGGGCTAAAGTCGGCGGCTGTGAGGTGTTAGAAATAAAACGGCACTGAAAAGTGCCTTTACATTGTGGTCTATGGGAACTGTGTGTTCCCTGTAAATATATATGTATATGTATATATACATATATATTTATGTGCTAATATATACACCTATTAACACATAAATATATATGTATATATAAATATATATTTACATTTGATGCCCATCGCTGTGCGACTTACCCCCTTCGCTATGCTAAATTCTCATGCCGTAACGAGGCTCCGATTAGAGCCTATGGAAGGGCGCTCTCGTGAGTGCAATACTTCCGTGCAATACAAGCGTGAGGTTGTGTTCACATTGCACCTCACCTGTAATACCAGCATTTGCGTGCGCTGGTATTACAAAGTGGAGCGCAAATATTGATTAAGCAAAAGCGATATTTTGTACTCCGCTTATAATCTAACCTTATGGGGCCTATTTATGAAAGGCCTGTTGGACACGATCCGACATTGCGGATCATGTCCGACAGACCTTGCTGAATGCGAAGAGCAATACTCTCTCCTCATTCAGCATTGCACCAGCAGCTATTGTGAACTGCTGGTGCACCGCCGCCCCCTGCAGATTCGCGGCCAATCGGCCACTAGCAGGGGGGTGTCAATCAACCCGATCGTACTCGATCAGGTTGAATTGCGCCAATGTCTGTCCGCCTCCTCAGAGCAGGCGGACACGTTATGGAGCAGTGGTCTTTAGACTGCTGCTCCATAACTTGTGTTTCTGGCGAGTCTGAAGGCTCGCCAGAAACACGGCCCTTCAAGCTCCATACGAAGCTTGATAGATAGGCCCCATAATGTTTAACCACTGCAAACCAAATTTTCACATGGAAGTTCTTATGAATTTGATTGGTCCCCAGAAGGCAAAATGAGAAAAGTGATCAGAAGGTGGAAAGAACTTTCGGAGTATCATTGCAATAGTGTATTGGTGTTGTAAATGCTAAGAAAGATGTGAGCTACAGCTTGTAAGATCTGACAGCAGATTTGTTGTTATATAATGAAAACAAGAACCAGGTACTAATTAAGGTTTATTTCTGATACTTACATAAAAAACCATTAGACTATGAAAGTCAGATCTTCCAGTATGTTGCTGTTATAAGCCATCTGTCAGTGCTCATTTAGTTAATCAATAAAATACACATCTGAAAAGCTTACATCAATGCAAAAAATGTGAAAGAAGAGGACATTCTCACAAACGAGAGGATAAAAGGCTTAAATGCAATGTGAGTCAATTCAGCTTTACTGCAAGAGGAGCCAATGCATGGATTAACCTTCCAGCAGAAGTGTTAACAGTTATTACAGCAACCAAATTCAAGCATGTGTTTGGGGGTAGGGATTGGTTATGATTAAATATTGCATAAAACCACATGTGACTTGAGGTCTTAAAATATGCAGGAAACATCAGCCAATTTTTTTCTTCATTTTTTAAGTTCATGTTTTTTGTCATAATAATATATACATTAATAGCTCACAATCTACATACACCTCTGTCACACAGGCTTTGAATGGATACTATCTCTCATATAATAGCTGGTGAGTTACTTGCTGTGCTCGTGCGTAAAACAAAACAGTGCTGGAATATTTAGTATGCTTGAATATATGCATGACAAACACATGTTTAATATATTAAAATTAAATATTACATACAAAATAGAGGTTTATTAAATGCTTAAAAGTGATTTAAAGGGATATTGTATATGACCAGGTGTTGGACTGGGAAGGGCCCAAAGGTGTATATGTATGTGTGTATATTGGTATGTATGTATGTGTGTGTATATATGTATGTATGTGTGTATATATGTATGTATATGTGTATATGTATGTGTGTGTATTGGTATGTGTTTAGATATGTATGTATGTGTATGTGTGTAGATATGTATGTATGTGTATGTGTGTATATGTATGTGTGTGTATTGGTATGTGTTTAGATATGTATGTATGTGTATGTGTGTAGATATGTATGTATGTGTATGTGTGTATATGTATGTGTGTGTATTGGTATGTGTTTAGATATGTATGTATGTGTATGTGTGTAGATATGTATGTATGTATATATGTATGTATGTATGTGTATGTGTGTATGTGTGTATATGTATGTATGTATATGTGTGTATATGTATGTGTGTGTATTGGTATGTGTTTAGATGTGCGTATATGTTTATGCATTACAACAAAGGGGTTTTTTGGTTACGCACACCACAAAAGGACTGTTTGATCTTAACACACATATTGTGGGAGTGCTACCAAAGTGACCAAAACAATTACAAAACAACAAAAAATATCCAACCACTTAAGTCCACTCTTTCATGGCAATGCAGCACAAATATAAGCTCTTATTATTGCGAGATGTTTATCCCAATCTTATTAGAAGCTATTTAAGTATATTTGGCAGACAGAAGCATATACAAATATGCCATGAAAAAGTGGACTTAAGTGGTTGGATGTGCACCAATATTTTTTGTTGTTTTGTAATTGTTTTGGTCACTTTGGTAGCACTCCCACAATATGTGTGTTAAGATCAAACAGTCCTTTTGTGGTGTGCGTAACCAAAAAAACCCTTTGTTGTATTTCTTAAATAGGGAGCTGACCAAATCTCTCCCCTTTGGTTACTGCACGCCACCCAGCCCAGGTGTGTTCCTGATAAATATACTCAATAAGCTAGAAAGCTTCAAACTGTGTAGACATGACTTGCTGCAGTGTGGAAACTGGTTAGTATAGGACCAGTCTTTATGGGACACCTTGTAAGTGGTGACTGGCTTAGCAGAATATGATCATATTGTGTGACTAAGATCCCATTTCATTTAAAGGTATTTTTTTAAAGCAAAAAAATATAAAATAAAAATTTTGCAGCATATATAAATCAATATTATTGCGAGATGTTAATCCCAATTTTATTTGAACTATGTAAGTATATTTAGCAGATAGAAGTATATTTGTTTTTGCAGCACAAATATAAGCTCATATTATTGCGAGATGTTTATCCCAATCTTATTAGAAGCTATGTAAGTATATTTGGCAGAGAGAAGCATATAGAAATATGCCATGAAAGAGTGGACTTAAAGGGCCATTAAACCCAAAATTTCTCTTTAATGATTCAGATAGAGAATACAATTTTAAACAACATTCCAATTTACTTCTATTATCTAATATGCTGCAATCTTTAGATATCCTTTGTTAAAGAAATAGCAATGCACATTGGTGAGCCAATCACATGAGGCATCTATGTGCAGCCACCAATCAGAAGCTACTGAGCCTATCTAGATATGCTTTTCAGGAAAGAATATCAAGAGCATGAAGCAAATTAGATAATAGAAGTAAATTAAAAAGTTGTTTAAAATGGTATACTCTATCTGAATCATGAAAGAAAAAATGTAGATTTAATGTCCCTTTAAGTGGTTGGATGTGCACCAATATTTTTTGTTATGTTTATGCATGCGTGTCCATATGTATGTGTGTAGATATGTGTGTATGTATGCATGTTTGTGTATGTGTGTATACGTATGGGAATAGATATGTGTGTACATTTAAATGTATGTGAATGTATATGTGTAGTGTTTTAAACATACATTACACTAGCTCCAAGTATAGCACATTCTAATGAATCAGCACAGATACCTACACTACTGCAAATGCCCATCTCTTTATTCTCTTTTTAAATATCAAAATAAATTACTTGAAGTATGTGTAAGCATGGTTTATTGCTCAAGCTGACATGAGATTTTCAGAACGCCCCAGTAGAAGTCTATTATGTGAGGGATTTAGCGGACCTGCACTATACGACATTGAGATGTTAGAATTTTGCTTGAGCGTTAATATATTACTTTACTTTGTTGTGATATGAGCACAAAAAAAAGTGCACGATATTGAAAATATTTTGCACTCCACTTGTGATATTGGTCAGCAAGCTGTAGAGGAGAATGGAGAAATGAAAAAGGAGAGTGAAAAATTTAGCCACCAATCAGCAAGCGCTACCCAGGTGCCGAACCAAAATAGGGCTGGTTTCTAAGCTTACATTCCTGCTTTTTCAAATAATGATACCAAGACAACAAAGAAAAATTGATTATAGGAGTAAAATAGAAAGTTGCTTAAAATTGCATGCTCTTTCTGAATCATGAAAGAAAAATTTGGGATTCATATCCCTTTAATGTGTTTGTATGTGTATATACACATATTAACACATATACATATATATTTATAGTGAAAACACAGTCCCCCACTTACCTCCATGTAAAGACACTTTATATATATATATATATATATATATATATATATATATATATATATATATATATATATATATATATATATATATATATATAAAGATGCTCATTTATTTATACTTGTAATTGCTGGTTATTTAAGGTGCGCCCATAAACTGGCAAATTTGCCCCTTTACGTGCGCTAGTTAAGATAGCGCTCCACTCGTAATCTGGCCCCATGTGTTTAACCAATGGAAAGGACACTGAAGATGAGCCAATGGAACTACAAAGTGTTGCGGCCCCTGAATGGCCCTCTAGACAATAGTGCAAATTACAAATTAGACCATGTTATTTTGGCATTTGAATATTCCTTTAAATTCCATTAAACAAAACTAGTCTGATGATTTGTGGTTTATTGGGAAATGGGCAAACCATTTTTTTGGCAAATGCTCTCTATCCCATTAACTTGCAGTTTAAATATTTATACGACTTAACCACAAGCTATTTGTTAGAAACGGAAGGTAGATGAGAAGGTAAAAAAAAGGAATACAATACTCATCTGAATGTTTTGCTAGAGAATGTGTTACTATAATATAAACATTTCAGTCTCTGAGTACAGTTAAAAAGAAAAACAGATTTTTGAAGCAACTTGACAAAAGTTAGTTTTACTCAATAAACCTTAAAAATGATTTACAGTCGGAGATGGGACTAGACCTTATGTTCTTTGTACATTGGCCACCTAGAATTTTGGCACAATCCGCATTGGTTAAAAAACAGCCACTGTTTATTGTCAAGTTAATTATTGAACCTGGACATTGCTGCATCATACTAAGAAGGACAAATATCAAAGTGGACTCTTCCTCCTATAGAGAGCAAAAGACTTTTGACCTTTGTGCCAGCAGCAGCTAGAGTGAATAAACAGATTTTTCTTTATCTGTTCTGCCCATAATGACTGGTTAATGTTAAAAATGGGGGGAGCTTTATCACTGATCCTTCCCTAATCACTGCATTGTTGCTGGAAACACAAGCAGGATTAAGGGACTTTAAACTGAAGCGGCCTGGCAGTAAGTTTTAATAACTGCTACAAGGTTTATTCAAAATCAATCGAGTGTGTATGAAGAAGGAAAAATAGCTTTTATAAACAGTGATGCAATAAAAAATGATTCCGCTTTTTGTTGGTTTCTCTTTCTTGTCAGTAGAGAAGGATGCAAAACAAGTTTCTTTTTGTGTTTTTTTTTTTTAAATGGTTGTCAATATTGTTTTATTAGCCACAGAAATGTATTGATGTTGAAAGGTTCTTATCAACCAATTCATCCTCAAAGTTTTTGGTCTCCAGATGCATGTGTTAGAGGTATATAAAGCAGCACTGGTGGGACTTGAGTATGTTTCATTTAACTGTATATACATGTTTAGTCAATAAGCATATACATTTTATGTGTGTGTGTATTTGTATGTGTATGTATTTGTGCGTGTATATTTGTGCATGTGTGTATTTGTGTGTGTGTATTTGTATGTGTGTGTGTATTTGTATGTGTGTATGTATTTGTGCATGTGTGTATTTGTGTGTGTATTTGTTTGTGTGTATTTGTATGTGTGTGTGTATTTGTGCATGTGCGTATTTGAGTGTGTGTATTTGTGTGTGTTTATTTGTGTATTTGTGTGTTTGCGTATTTGTGTGTGTATTTGTATGTGTGTGATTTGTGTCTGTATGTATTTGTATGTGTGTGTATTTGTGTGCGTGTGTATTTGTATGCGTGTGTATTTTTATTTGTGCATATTTGTGCATGTGTGTATTTGTATGTGTGCGTATTTGTGTGTGTGTATTTGTATGTGTGTGTGTGTGTGTATTTTTATGTGTGTATTTGTGTGTGTGAATTTGTATGTGTGTGTATTTGTGTGTCTGTATTTGTATGTGTGTGTATTTGTATGTGTGCGTATTTGTGTGTGTGTATTTGTATGTGTGTGCATTTCTATGTGTGCGCATTTGTGCATTTGTATTTGTGTGTATGTGTGTATTTGTGCATGTGTATGTGTGTATTTGTGCGTGTGTATGTGTGTGTGTATTTGTGCGTGTGTATGTGTGTGTGTATTTGTGCGTGTGTGTATTTGTGCGTGTGTATGTGTGTGTGTGTATTTGTGCGTGTGTGTATTTGTGCGTGTGTGTGTGTGTATTTGTGCGTGTGTATGTGTGTGTGTATTTGTGCTTGTGTATGTGTGTGTGTATGTGTGTATTTGTGCGTGTGCGTGTGTATGTGTGTATTTGTGCATGTGTATGTGTGTGTGTGTATTAGTGTGTGTGTGTGTGTATTTGTGTGTGTGTGTGTGTGTGTATTTGTGCGTGTGTATGTGTGTATTTGTGCGTGTGCGTGTGTATGTGTATGTGTGTATTTGTGCATGTGTATGTGTGTGTGTGTATTAGTGTGTGTGTATGTATGTGTGTATTTGTGCGTGTATGTGTATATTTGTGCGTGTGTATGTGTGTATTTGTGCATGTGTCTCTGTGTGTGTGTGTATTTGTTTGTGTGTGCCAGACATTTCATTAAGTTTATGGTAATAAGCATTCCTATTGCATTTCTGGCATAGTATATGGTATAAGCAAATACAGTGTCAGACCTGTCAATTATACTGCAGTCTTCCGAGCAGCCCAAACTTAGGTACTCAGTATTGTTGCATCTCCATATATTTAAAGGGACAATATTAACTAATTTTCATATAACTGCATGTGATAGACACTACTATAAAGAGGAAAATGCACAGATACTGATATGTAAATCCAGTATAAAACCTTTTAAAACATACTAAGAAGTTCCCAGTTTAGCAATGTTGATGAGATAAGGCTGGGACACCCACCGAAATCGGCTGAGAAAGCAGGAATAACATATACTCCCCCCTCCCCTGCATATGCAAAGACCCATTATACAAACAGGAGACTGCTGGAATCTGTAGACATCAGTATACATATGAAACGTTTGGGCTTGATTAGGAGTCTAAAAATCAGCATAATGTTATTTAAAAATAAGCAAACTATCACCTAGATTACGAGTTTTGCGTTAACAGGGGTGCGGTGCTAACGAGAAGTTTAAGCTCACCGCTCACTTGCAGACATCGCTGGTAGTACGAGTTTTTAGAAACCCGCGTTAACCGCAAAAAAGTTAGAGAAGAGCAAAATTTAGCGCCACATCTCACCTCAATACCAGCGCTGCTTATCACCTCAATACCAGCGCTGCTTACGTTAGCGGTGAGCAGGTAAAACTTGCTTGTGCACGATTTCCCCATAGGAATCAATGGGGGAGTGCCGGCTGATAAAAAACCTAACACCTGCAAAAAAGCAGTGTTCAGCTTCTAACGCAGCCCCATTAATTCCTATGGGGAAATACTTTTTATGTCTACACCTAACATCCTAACATGAACCCGAGTCTAAACACCCCTAATCTTACACTTATTAACCCCTAATCTGCCGCCCCCGACATCGCCGACACCTGCATTATATTATTAACCCCTAATATGCCGCTCCGTACACCGCCGCCACCTACATTATACTTATGAACCCCTAATCTGCCGCCCCCAATATCGCTGAACCCTACATTATATTTATTAACCTCTAATCTGCCGCCCCCAATGTCGCCGGAACCTAACTACATTTATTAACCCCTTATCTGCTGCCCACAACGTCGCCACCACTATAATAAAGTTATTAACCCCTAAACCTAAGTCTAATCCTAACACCCCCTAACTTAAATATAATTAAAATAAATCTAAATAAAATTAATACAATTCACTAAATTATTCTTATTTAAAACTAAATTACCTATAAAATAAACCCTAAGCTAGCTACGATATAACTAATAGTTACATTGTAGCTATCTTAGGGTTTATTTTTATTTTACAGGCAACTTTGTATTTATTTTAACTAGGTACAATAGTTATTAAATAGTTATTAACTATTTAATAACTTCCTAGTTAAAATAAAGAAAAAATTACCTGTAAAATAAAACTTAAACTAAGTTACAATTACACCTAACACTACACTATAATTAAATAAATTGCCTAAACTAAATACAATTAATTACAATTTTAAAAAAATTATCTAAAGTACGAAAAAAAACACTAAATTACAGAAAATAATAAAATAATTACAAGATTTTTAAACTAATTACACCTACTCTAATCCCCCTAACAAAATAAAAAAGCTCCCCAAAATAAAAAAAAGCCCTACCCTACACTAAATTACAAATATCCCTTAAAAGGGCCTTTTGCAGGGCATTGCCCCAAAGTAATCAGCTCTTTTACCTGTAAAAAAAATTACAAATCCCCCCCAACATTAAAACCCACCACCCACACAAGCAACCCTACTCTAAAACCCACCCAATCCCCCCTTAAAAAAAACCTAACACTAACCCCTTGAAGATCACCCTACCGTGAGACGTCTTCACCCAACCAGGCAGAAGTGGTCCTCCAGACGGGCAGTAGTCTTCATCCAAGCCGGGCAGAAGAGGTCCTTCAGACGGGCAGAAGTCTTCATTCAGACGGCATCTTTTATCTTCATCCATCGGCTCCATCTTCAAGACATCCAACGCGGAGCATCCTCTTCTTCCGACGACTAAAGACGAATGAAGGTTCCTTTAAGTGACGTCATCCAAGATGGTGTCCCTTCAATTCCGATTGGCTGATAGAATTCTATCAGCCAATCAGAATTAAGGTATGAAAAATCCTATTGGCTGATGCAATCAGCCAATAGGATTGAAGTTCAATCCTATTGACTGATCCAATCAGCCAATAGAATGCAAGCTCAATCCTATTGGCTGATTGGATCAGCCAATCGGATTGAACTTCAATCCTATTGGCTGATTGCATCAGCCAATAGGATTTTTCCTAAATGATAAATGCTTTATCGATGTGCAGCAGACATGATTCGCTATATCGGATTCATGTCTGCTCGCACTAGCATATGTGTGTGTTTATATAAGCATTTATTTTCCTGCCTTCATGTAATAAATGTCATGTATTTTGAACCTGCAACATACTTCAGTCTTTGTTTGATCTGTGCAGAAGCTCATGTATCTGTCTTGATTAGGCCATAGCACAAAAATAAGTAAAACATATTCAAGGTTTTTCAATTAATATGTCCCTGGACTGCAAATGCTGCTAAAACAAATAATTATAAATGTTTTTAAACTAATTATTTTGTGTTCAGATCTTTTGCAAAACTGCATAATCTAACTCTGGCTTTGGTCCAGTAATTGTTTTGACTCATTTACGTGGGACACAGGGATTTCCATTAATTGTAGAACCTAAAGCCTGATCAGGGATATATAGGAAATAAAAAAAAGAGGATTAAATAAAAAATATTTAATTCTATTTATTTCATAAATATATTCTCAAAATTAAATAAATAACCATATGAAACAGGATTAAGAATAAAAATCACAGTTGTAAATTGTATAAAGTACACAGTACTAAGAGTAGCAACTATGGGCCAGATTACAAGTGGAGCACTAATTAACGCTCCTTCTCGAACAATGTGCTAGAAGTAAGCTTTTTGCGCATGATGAGTTGAAAGTAAACTGTTTTCGCTTGTGCGATAACCCGCCAAGCGCAATAAGACGAAGTTAGAATATTGCGTGCGCGTTCAAGTATTCCCCCGATAGAAGTAGGAAAAAAAGTGGAGAAAGAACACCCCACTCCTGCACAAACCCGATCGCCTATTCTCATGTATTTTTGATGTGTTTTGTGCAGTTTTTTTGTTTTGCAAAACAGTTAACCAGACTTCTGAAGTCAAGGTAATCATTCTAGTGTAAATTGCGCTCAAGCTATCATGCTTACTTTCAACTCATGATACAAGCGGTGAGCCTGATGAGCAAAAACACTCGTAATCTGGCCCTATGTGTGTGGAATAAAATCTAGCAAAACAGTTGATCCAAAAAAGTACTTTCTAAGGCCTAGATTTGGAGTTCGGCGGTAAAAGGGCTGTTAACGCTCCGCAGGCTTTTTTCTGGCCGCACCATAAATTTAACTCTGGTATCGAGAGTTAAAACAAATGCTGCGTTAGGCTCCAAAAAAGGAGCGTAGAGCATTTTTACCGCAAAAGCAACTCTCGATACCAGAGTTGCTTACGGACGCGGCCGGCCTCAAAAACGTGCTCGTGCACGATTCTCCCATAGGAAACAATGGGACTGTTTGAGCTGAAAAAAAACCTAACACCTGCAAAAAAGCAGCGTTCAGCTCCTAACGCAGCCCCATTGATTCCTATGGGGAAACACTTCCTACGTCTGCACCTAACACCCTAACATGTACCCCGAGTCTAAACACCCCTAACCTTACACTTATTAACCCCTAATCTGCCGCCCCCGCTATCGCTGACCCCTGCATATTATTTTTAACCCCTAATCTGCCGCTCCGTAAAACGCCGCCACCTACGTTATCCCTATGTACCCCTAATCTGCTGCCCTAACATCGCCGACCCCTATGTTATATTTATTAACCCCTAATCTGCCCCCCACAACGTCGCCGACACCTACCTACACTTATTAACCCCTAATCTGCCGAGCGGACCTGAGCGCTACTATAATAAAGTTATTAACCCCTAATCCGCCTCACTAACCCTATCATAAATAGTATTAACCCCTAATCTGCCCTCCCTAACATCGCCGACACCTACCTTCAATTATTAACCCCTAAACTTCCGATCGGAGCTCACCGCTATTCTAATAAATGGATTAACCCCTAAAGCTAAGTCTAACCCTAACACTAACACCCCCCTAAGTTAAATATAATTTTTATCTAACGAAATTAATTAACTCTTATTAAATAAATTATTCCTATTTAAAGCTAAATACTTACCTGTAAAATAAATCCTAATATAGCTACAATATAAATTATAATTATATTATAGCTATTTTAGGATTAATATTTATTTTACAGGCAACTTTGTAATTATTTTAACCAGGTACAATAGCTATTAAATAGTTAAGAACTATTTAATAGTTACCTAGTTAAAATAATAACAAATTTACCTGTAAAATAAATCCTAACCTAAGTTATAATTAAACCTAACACTACCCTATCAATAAAATAATTAAATAAACTACCTACAATTACCTACAATTAACCTAACACTACACTATCAATAAATAAATTAAACACAATTGCTACAAATAAATACAATTAAATAAACTAGCTAAAGTACAAAAAATAAAAAAGAACTAAGTTACAGAAAATAAAAAAATATTTACAAACATAAGAAAAATATTACAACAATTTTAAGCTAATTACACCTACTCTAAGCCCCCTAATAAAATAACAAAGCCCCCCAAAATAAAAAATTCCCTACCCTATTCTAAATTAAAAAGGTTACAAGCTCTTTTACCTTACCAGCCCTGAACAGGGCCCTTTGCGGGGCATGCCCCAAGAATTTCAGCTCTTTTGCCTGTAAAAGAATAAATACAATACCCCCCCCCCCCCAACATTACAACCCACCACCCACATACCCCTAATCTAACCCAAACCCCCCTTAAATAAACCTAACACTAAGCCCCTGAAGATCTTCCTACCTTGTCTTCACCATCCAGGTATCACCGATCCGTCCTGGCTCCAAGATCTTCATCCAACCCAAGCGGGGGTTGGCGATCCATAATCCGGTCCAGAAGAGGCTCCAAAGTCTTCCTCCTATCCGGCAAGAAGAGGACATCCGGACCGGCAAACATCTTCTCCAAGCGGCATCTTCGATCTTCTTCCATCCGGTGCGGAGCGGGTCCATCTTGAAGCAGGTGACGCGGATCCATCCTCTTCTTCCGATGTCTCCCGACTAATGACGGTTCCTTTAAGGGACGTCATCCAAGATGGCGTCCCTCGAATTCCGATTGGCTGATAGGATTCTATCAGCCAATCGGAATTAAGGTAGGAATTTTCTGATTGGCTGATGGAATCAGCCAATCAGAATCAAGTTCAATCCGATTGGCCGATCCCATCAGCCAATCAGATTGAGCTCGCATTCTATTGGCTGATCGGAACAGCCAATAGAATGCGAGCTCAATCTGATTGGCTGATTGGATCAGCCAATCGGATTGAACTTGATTCTGATTGGCTGATTCCATCAGCCAATCAGAAAATTCCTACCTTAATTCCGATTGGCTGATAGAATCCTATCAGCCAATCGGAATTCGAGGGACGCCATCTTGGATGACGTCCCTTAAAGGAACCGTCATTAGTCGGGAGACATCGGAAGAAGAGGATGGATCCGCGTCGCCTGCTTCAAGATGGACCCGCTCCGCACCGGATGGAAGAAGATCGAAGATGCTGCTTGGAGAAGATGTTTGCCGGTCCGGATGTCCTCTTCTTGCCGGATAGGAGGAAGACTTTGGAGCCTCTTCTGGACCGGATTATGGATCGCCAACCCCCGCTTGGGTTGGATGAAGATCTTGGAGCCAGGACGGATCGGTGATACCTGGATGGTGAAGACAAGGTAGGAAGATCTTCAGGGGCTTAGTGTTAGGTTTATTTAAGGGGGGTTTGGGTTAGATTAGGGGTATGTGGGTGGTGGGTTGTAATGTTGGGGGGGGGGGGGTATTGTATTTATTCTTTTACAGGCAAAAGAGCTGAAATTCTTGGGGCATGCCCCGCAAAGGGCCCTGTTCAGGGCTGGTAAGGTAAAAGAGCTTGTAACCTTTTTAATTTAGCATAGGGTAGGGAATTTTTTATTTTGGGGGGCTTTGTTATTTTATTAGGGGGCTTAGAGTAGGTGTAATTAGTTTAAAATTGTTGTAATATTTTTCTTATGTTTGTAAATATTTTTTTATTTTCTGTAACTTAGTTCTTTTTTATTTTTTGTACTTTAGCTAGTTTATTTAATTGTATTTATTTGTAGCAATTGTGTTTAATTTATTTATTGATAGTGTAGTGTTAGGTTAATTGTAGGTAATTGTAGGTAGTTTATTTAATTATTTTATTGATAGGGTAGTGTTAGGTTTAATTATAACTTAGGTTAGGATTTATTTTACAGGTAAATTTGTTATTATTTTAACTAGGTAACTATTAAATAGTTCTTAACTATTTAATAGCTATTGTACCTGGTTAAAATAATTACAAAGTTGCCTGTAAAATAAATATTAATCCTAAAATAGCTATAATATAATTATAATTTATATTGTAGCTATATTAGGATTTATTTTACAGGTAAGTATTTAGCTTTAAATAGGAATAATTTATTTAATAAGAGTTAATTTATTTCGTTAGATAGTGTTAGGGTTAGACTTAGCTTTAGGGGTTAATCCATTTATTAGAATAGCGGTGAGCTCCGATCGGAAGTTTAGGGGTTAATAATTGAAGGTAGGTGTCGGCGATGTTAGGGAGGGCAGATTAGGGGTTAATACTATTTATGATCGGGTTAGTGAGGCGGATTAGGGGTTAATAACTTTATTATAGTAGCGCTCAGGTCCGCTCGGCAGATTAGGGGTTAATAAGTGTAGGCAGGTGTCGGCGACGTTGAGGGGGGCAGATTAGGGGTTAATAAATATAATATAGGGGTCGGCGGTGTTAGGGGCAGCAGATTAGGGGTACATAGGGATAACGTAGGTGGCGGCGATTTGCGGTCGGAAGATTAGGGGTTAATTATTGTAAGTAGCTGGCGGCGACGTTGTGGGGGGCAGGTTAGGGGTTAATAAATATAATACAGGGGTCGGCGGGGTTAGGGGCAGCAGATTAGGGGTACATAAGTATAACGTAGGTGGCGGTCGGCAGATTAGGGGTTAAAAATTTTAATCGAGTGGCGGCGGTGTGGGGGGAGCTCGGTTTAGGGGTACATAGGTAGTTTATGGGTGTTAGTGTACTTTAGGGTACAGTAGTTAAGAGCTTTATAAACCGGCGTTAGCCAGAAAGCTCTTAACTCCTGCTATTTTCAGGCGGCTGGAATCTTGTCGTTAGAGCTCTAACGCTCACTGCAGAAACGACTCTAAATACCAGCGTTAGAAAGATCCCATTGAAAAGATAGGATACGCAAATGGCGTAGGGGGATCTGCGGTATGGAAAAGTCGCGGCTGAAAAGTGAGCGTTAGACCCTTTAATCACTGACTCCAAATACCAGCGGGCGCCCAAAACCAGCGTTAGGAGCCTCTAACGCTGGTTTTGACGGCTACCGCCGAACTCTAAATCTAGGCCTAAGTGACCCTGTCAAAACCCTGTCATATAGTTGCAGTGAGCATCATGTATACCCTAAAGGAGTTACAGCTTTTTCACTTATGTTATTAGTACTCATACCGTGTCATTATATGATGTCATTAAAGGGACATTCCAGTCAAAATTTAAATGCACATAGATTAATTACATTTTTGAATAGAAGCATATTTGCAATATACATGTATTGACAAAAATGCTTCTAGTAAAAGTTATCACTGTTCTAGTGTTAGTATTTTTCTTTGCACGTGCATGTGAAGCATAGCTAGATATTGTAACTGCACCCACATTTTAAATACTGCAGCTGATCAGATCATCACTGGGGCTTGTATCATGTCAGCAATTAACAAATCGAGTCATTACCAGATGGTACAAGCACCTTAGGCTCTCTGAGCAATTGATGTGTTTAAAATGCTGGTGCACGGTGCATACTTAAATAATCTTTTGAAACACCTATAGCTTTTAGTAGAAGCATTTTTGCTAATGCATGTAAATTACAAAATTGCTTCTGTTCAATACTGAAATGCACCCATATGGTTTTCAATTTTGGCTGGAATATCGCTTTAAGGTTACACTGCAGTCAGTCTGGGATCAGACAGGTCAGAAAGACCTACTGTAAATAGAATATTCCAGCCCTAACTATTCAACTATTCCCAGTTGAATGGTGGCAAATAGAACAATACAGTGGTGAGTATTAGAAATGTAAATGTAAGGAGTGTTAGCAGGAGTGTGTGAGTGTAATCAGTATCAGGGTAATGTGTGTGAGTGTAAGAAGTATTAGGAATGTGAGTGTAAGGAGTGTAAGTATAAGGAGTGTGAGTGTGATAGTGTCAGTGTAATCAGTATGAGGGTAAGGAGTGTAAGTGTAAAGAGTGTGAGTATTAGTAATGTAAGTGTAAGGTAGGGAGCATGTGAGAGAAAGGAGTGTGAGTTTTAGGCATGTGAGTGTAAGGAGTGGGAGCATTACAAATGTGAATGTAAGGAGTTTGAGTGTTTGAGTGTAAGAAGTGTTAGGAGTGAGAGTATAAGTAGTGCAATTGTAAGCAGTGTAATCAGTATGAGGGTAAGGAGTGTGAGTATTAGGAATATGAATGTAAGGAGTATGAGTATTAGGAATGTGAATGTAAGGAGTGTCAGTGTAATCAGTATGAGGGTAAGGAGTATGAGTATTAGGAATGGGATCATAAGGAGTAGGAGCATAAGGGGTATGAGTATAAGGAGTGTGAGTATTAGGAATTGGATCATAAGGAGTGGGAGCATAAGGGGTATGAGTGTGAGGAGTGCGAGTATTAGGAATGTGAATGTAAGGAGTGTGAGTGTAAGGAGTGAAAGTGTAATAGTGTCAGTGTAATCAGTATGAGGGTAAGGAGTGTAAGTGTAAAGTGTGTGAGTATTAGTAATGTGAGTGTAAGGAGTGGGAGCATAAGGGGTGTGAGAGTAATGAGTGTGAGTATTAGGAATGTGAGTGTAAGGAGTGTGAGTATTAGGAATGTGAGTTTAAGGAGTGGGAATATTAGGAATGTGAATGTAAGGAGTTTGAGTGTAAGGAGTGAGAGTATAAGGAGTGTAATTGTAAGGAGTGCCAGTGTAATCAGTATGAGGGTAAGGAGTGGGAGTATTAGGAATGTGAATGTAAGGAGTGTGAGTATTAGGAATGTGAATGTAAGGAGTGTGAGTGTAAGGAGTGAGAGTATAAGGAGTGTCAGTGTAATCAGTATAAGGGTAAGGAGTGTGAATATTAGGAATGGGATCATAAGGAGTGGGAGCATAAGGGGTATTAGTGTAAGGAGTGTGAGTATTAGGAATGTGAATGTAAGGAGTGTGAGTGTAAGGAGTGAAAGTGTAATAGTGTCAGTGTAATCAGTGTGAGGGTAAGGAGTGTAAGTGTAAACAGTGTGAGTATTAGGAATGTGAGTGTAAAGAGTGGAAGCATAAGGGGGGGGGTGTAAGGAGTGTGAGTATTAGGAATGTGAGTATTAGGAATGTGAGTATTAGGGATGTGAATGTAAGGAGTGTTAGTGTAAGGAGTGAGAGTATAAGGAGTGTGAGTGTAAGTAGTGTGAGTATAAGGAATGTGAGTGTAAGGAGTGTGAGTATAAGCAGTGTGAATATGAGTGTGAGTGTAAGGAGTGAGAGTATAAGAAGTATTAGTATAAGAAGTATGAGTGTAAGAAATGAGAGTATAAGGAGTTTGCGTATAAGGAGTGTCAGTTTAAGGAGTGTGAGTATAAGGAGTGTGAGTATAAGGAGTGTGAGTGTAAGAAGTGAGAGTATGAGTGTGAGTGTAAGTAGTGTCAGTGTAAGTAGTGAGAGTATAAGAAGTGTGAGTCTAAGGAGTGAGAGTATAAGGAGTTTGAGTGTAAGGAGTGAGAGTATAAGGAGTGTGAGTGTAAGGAGTGAGAGTATGAGTGTGAGTGTAAGGAGTGTCAGTGTAAGGAGTGAGAGTATAAGAAGTGTGAGTGTAAGGAGTGAGAGTGTAAGGAGTGTCAGTGTAATCAGTATGACGGTAAGGAGTGTGAGTATTAGGAATGGGAGCATAGGGAGTGTGAGTAAGAGAAAGGACAGGTAGGAATAGTAAACGATCTATGACAAGATGATGAGAGGGTCAAGGAAAGAGAGCACAACAGACTATGCAAGAAAAAAGAAAACTAATAGATACCCAAATATATAAATGTAAATACTGAAAAAGGTAACAACTAGAGTATATTTAGTGGCAGATTACTCAAAACAAAGGCATTGTTGGATTCAAGCCTTTCATACAAGTTTGCTGACAAACTTATAGCTGACTAACATTCATCCCAATTTATGTTTTATAAGACAATCAGAATGTATTTGTTAATATTTTTTTTTTAAATGCTGTAGAACCATGTAATGTGGCTATTGGGGAACAGGCAGGCATAGGGCCCTATAGTTTATGTTGCTTCGTACATGGAGCCCATAGTTATCATAGTCACAAGCTGCATCTTATAACAATGTTGCAATTATAGATAACATTATCTGATTTGATTATGATACACTGGGTCACAAAAAAGCTTTCTGTATTGTCCATATAAAACGCAAAGTTGATTTGGAATGGTGTGAGTATTCTTGCAGTGAGTTTCATGAGCGTGAATATCTAAAGGCCCCTGGTGAGGTTATTTAAGAATTCTCTCCAGTACTTTTTATTTCCCTGGTTGAATGATCTAAAGACACTTTTTACCCAGTGTGTCTCGCTAAGGGACATATACTGCATTTTCGTATGTGAAGGAGATGCAGACATTTACAAAAGTATGCAATGAAAATTGTAAATTAAATTCATACCAAACAAATAATTGAACCATTCACACAGAAATACACTGAAAAAAAATTGTATTGTAACAAATCTTACCAAAATTGTTCACCATAAGTTGTATTTTATCAAACACATACAATTGTATGTATATTAAACAGGAATAAATCATATTAAATATTCAGTGCATAAATAGTGATTAAGTACACTGGATGTGCAAAAACACACAGAAATGAATACTTATAAGTACATTATACAACCCATAATTGTTGTTTTTTCATAAAATGGGCTGAACACTGGCGTTCCATGGTTGTGTATAAAATTGCTCTTGAGTTATTTTCTAAGCATTTCTGCCCTACAGATTTCTCTGTTTTTTTTTCTACTAAAAAACTAAACTAAAAAGTGCTGAGGTTGTGACAAAATATGCAAAATACATATTACCCAAATAAAAAACATATGCATATGGAAATAGGGACGATTGTAAGATTCTATACACAGAAAGCAACGCAATGTAATTTGTTTTGATGCAGGGTTTAATTTCCATTTTCTGCGAGCCTCATTACTTTCCAGGGTCAAGTCGAGCGGGAATGTATGGAAACTGAGTTCCTGCACTATTTTTGCAGGAGGAACTAAGTTCCCTCTGGACAGAGAACAGAAACACTTCAGTAAACACTGCTGCTGCTGGTGGGTGGAGCTGGAACACAGTCTAGTTAGAGGGATAGGGAGATCCTCTAGTAATGGGCAGTAACACTTCCTACAATACACTAAATGCAAGCTTGTCAGCGGTCCTGCTGTGTGATCACCCGGCACAGTGTGGAGCACATAGTGCTTTCATTTCTGTGTGGCTTGCTCTGGGGTTATTTAGCTCCCCTCAGCAGAAATAGGACTATTGCACCTTAAGTGGGTGAGACTATGTGAATGAGGAGGATTCTCAGGCCCAAAGGCAACTATTAAACCCTTCATTAGATTTAATTTAATTAATTTGCTTTCATTAACCAAATTGTATAGATTATGTACATATAAATACAGTCTGTGTCTGTGTGTATATATATATATATATATATATATATATATATATATATATATATATATATATATAAAACAATATTAGTTGTGAGTGGGGGTGGAAGTATTGGTGAGTTCCCACACTTTTTTTTGTAGGAATAGCCCCTGCGAGGGTCAAATAAATTTGGATAATCTAGCCCTATCTCACAGATAGATCACTGTTTAATTAGACTGAAAGTATCATTAAGCTGTGAAATCGACACATGTTTAACGCTGCGAGATAAAGCTTTAAAAGGACATTACTACTCTACTGTAGAGCTACTGGGAGCTAGCTGGGAGCTAGCTGCTGATTGGAGGCTGCAAATATATTTGTTTAATTAGTGTGCTCCCCTAGATTCAAGCAGTGCATTTTACTGCTCCTTCAGCAAAAGGATAAAAAAAGAATGAAGCAAATTTCATAATGGAAGTAAATTGGTAAGTTGTTTAAAATTGTATGCTTTTTTATTAAATAAAATTCATGTTTTGTGTCTTTTTAATGTTCAATTTTGTAGATAAACCCTTTGATAGGCTTTTCTAAAAAAATCGTGAATGACCCTATTATTCAGATATAATTTATTTTAATTTTTAGTGTAAAACTCAGTTTGTGTTTATCACAGATTTGTAATTAGTAAACTTCACCTTGTATGTTCCTTGCTCAAAAGACTGTTGTATAGTAAATTCTATTCAGTTTAAGCACAGAAAACAATAAACTGGTTGGGCTGTATAATTTATGTTCTTTTAAAAATAATTCATATTTAAGACTTTTTCTATATTAAAAAAAAAGTTTTGCATTTCAATGTGGTTCAGATGCAATGTGTTGTATCTGCACTAGTAAAATAGCACATCTGCAATCTGGTTGACCTCTGCTCCAGTTGAATGACTGATAAATATTGTATCCCAGTGCACTCATCTATGCCTCTGACTGGTTAGACATATGAACAAACTGCAATAATAAATATATATATATATTTTTTAAAATCATTATAAAAGGGTTCTAACAATACAGAATTGAGCATAATGTGCCATGAAATGCGTTAGAAAGACACTGATGATTAATAGAGATCTATGTATGAGTGGAAATGCTTTTTGTGTAGTGCTCTTGGGATTTTTATGTCATGACATTTATTATTTTGTGACACTTTCAGGATTCCCTTTTTCAGGTTTTTCAGCCTGCTGTAAATTATCACTAAAAAAATGATCAATGTTTGTAATTTCCTTCCAGCTAATGAGATGTCAAACAAATTCCAGACAGTATTACAATTCTAAATATTAAATTAATATTCCTTGTTTTTCAGAAGAGAAAAACACACAATAAAACAACATGAGTATTAGAAATATGAATAATACTCCCCTTTCCTTTTAATATAGCAATGTGAAATATACTTCTTTCTTAGCTCGAGTGTGATACACTGACGGACGCTAAACAAGAATAAAATCGCAAAACAAAAAAACTGCAAAAAAAACAAAGCACAACAGAATAATGAATAAGAATGAGTAGAAGAATAAATAAAATATATTTAGTAAAATTGTACTGAATTAAAACAAAGGTTCTAAATAAAATCAGTTCTACATTTCCGTGCTAGTTTTGTATGCAAAAGACTGAAATCATATATAGCGGCATGCTATCCTAACATCTTATACACAACTTCATCAAGCTGTTGAATAGCCACAAATAAAGATCTATTTGTATAGCTTTATTTGCCTTATTAAAATTACATTTAAATTTAAAAAGTCCAGTATAAAAGGACATGAAACCCAAATGTTTTTTTTCTTCCATTATTTAGGTAAAGCGCGCAACTTTAAACAGCTTTCTAATTTACTTGGTTTTCTTTTGTTGAAGTAGCAGCAATGCACTATTGGGAGCTAGCTGAACACAACAAATGAGCCAATGACAACAGGCATATAAGTGCAGCCAACAATTAGCAGCCAACTACCAGTAGTGCATTGCTTCCCCTGAGCTCACCAATGTATGCTTTTCAACAAAGGATACTAAGAGAACTAAGTAAATTAGATAACAGAAATAAATTGGAATTGGAAAGTTGTTTAAACTTGCATGCTCTGTCTGAATCATGAAAGCAATTATTTGGGTTTCATATCCCTTTAACATACATTACGCACAGTCCCATAATGCAGTTTTCTGCCACCAGTATGACACTCAGGTATAAGAATGTAATATTTCATTCAGATATTAAAATTGATCCCAGTTTTCCTACTTTTGCAATACTAGTTATACAATATTTTTAAATGCTGTGGCATTTAATATCATATCATCACGTGCTTTGTTCACTTTGCATCATTTGTTGAACAGCATACCTACATAGGCTCAGAAGCAGCATTGCACTACTGGGAGCTAACTACTAACTGGTGGCTGCAAACATACTTACTGTCACTGGCTGATCTGATGTGTTCAGCTAGCTCCCAATCGTGCATCACTGCTTCTTATTCTAACGATACCAAGAGAAGTAAATTAAAAAGTTGTTTAAAATGTATGCTTCTTCTGATCCATAAAAGAAACATTGTGTGTTTCATGTCCCTTTAATACAGTGAGTGAAGTGGAGACCGCAGGAAAGAAAGAACAAACTGCCCAGGTGAATAGGATTTGGCACGACCAGTTCCTTTATGGAAATAGTTACTATTACTTTGAATTATCTTCCAGAAATGGGTGAATATCTTATAAATGACATTTAAATAGTGGACACAAAGGGCTCCTTTTATCAAGCAGAGGATGTGGCTTCTGAGGCCCATCGCTTCAAGCTTGCCCGAAACTTAAGTTAAGAAGCTGCGATTGTAAGACCACTGTTCCTTAACCTCTCTGCCACCTAAAAGGTGGCAAGTTGAAATCATCCCGATTCGATCTGGATGATTGACAGCCCCTGCTAGTTCCTGGTGAGCAGGGGGCAGCATTGCACAAGCATTTCTGGTAAAATGCTTGTGCAATGATAAATTTAGCAATCTCCTGCGGACATGATTCACTATAGCGACACTTGATAGATAGAACCCAATGTTGTTGACTTTAATTTCTGCCATTTGTTTGGTGATCCCCATCTGCTACAAATAAATACCTGTACAGTGTCTGATGATGAGGAGGGGCCTTTTTAGAGGCTATAATTCCCCCCTCCAAAAACATAGAGGTGTATGAGACAAAATTTACTGTATTGATGTCAGTGGGTCCAAAGAAGCACTTATTCCAAAAAATGGGGCCATGCCTTTTAGTACACCCAGCTCATCATCGTGGCAACATTGATCACCTGAAATAACTATTGGCATATGGGACAACATCACAAGGGTGGGGTATATTCTGCTATGCCCCTATAAAACTTAGACAAACCCAAGACACCTTATTTAAAGGGACAGTCTACACCAGAATTTTTATTGTTTTAAAAGATAGATAATCCCTTTATTACCCATTCCCCAGTTTTGCATAACCAACACAGTTATAATAATATACTTTTAACCTCTATGATTATCTTGTATCTAAGCCTCTGCAAACTGCCCCTTTATTTCAGTTCTTTTGACAGACTTGCAGTCTAGCCAATCAGTGCCTGCTCCCAGATAACTTCACGTGCATGAGCAGTGTTATCTATATGAAATACGTGAACTAACACCCTCTAGTGGTGAAAAACTGTTAAAATGCATTCTGAAAAGAGGTGGCCTTCAAGGTCTAAAAAATTAGCATATGAACCTCCTAGGTTAAGCTTTCAACTAAGAATACCAAGAGAACAAAGCAAAATTGGTGATAAAAGTAAATTGGAAAATTGTTTAAAATTACTTGCTCTATCTGAATCATGAAAGTTTTTTTTTACCTAGACTGTCCCTTTAACACCTTAGTGACCAGACCACTTTTCAATTTGTTGACCATCTGGGACCAAGGCTATTTTTGCATTTCTGCGATGTTTGTGTTTAACTGTAATTTTCCTCTTACTCATTTACTGTACCCACACATATTATATACTGTTTTTCTCGCCATTAAATGGACTTTCTAAAGATATGATTATTTTCATCATATCTTATAATTTACTATAAAAAAAAATATAAAATATGAGGAAAAAATAAAAAAAAAATGCACTTTTTCTAACTTTGAGCCCCAAAATCTCTTACACATCTACAACCACCATAAAATACCAATGCTAAACAGTTTCTAAATTTTGTCCTGAGTTTATAAATACCCAATGTTTACATGTTCTTTGCTTTTTTTGCAAGTTATAGGGCAATAAGTACAAGTAGCACTTTGCTATTTCAAAACCATGTTTTTTCAAAATTGGCGATAGTTACATTGTAACACCAATATCTGTCAGGAATCCATGAATAACCCTTCAAATGTATACATTTTTTAAAAGAAGACAACCTAAGGTATTAAACTTGGGGTATTTTGACTTTTTTTCATGCAACCATTTTACCACCAATCTATGCCAAAGTTTGGGGGAAAAAAAAATTAGATTTTTTGACAAAATAGCAATTTAAGAATACATTTACTGATAATATTAAGGGTTACTGCCAAATAACACCCTAATATGTCTTCAGCAGCATCTCCTGGGTACAGTTATACCACCCATGTATAGGTGTGTTGGGTTCTCGGGGGGCTAAAAGCTCTTATTTTTAGAGAGCGCATTCCAGTTTTTCAACTTGGAATTTTCACATCGGTCATCATGCACCCATGTCCTATTTGGGACATTTCTGAAGCTGGCCAATGGAATTTACCCCATAAAACCATATATTTTTGAAAAGTAGACACCCTAGGGTATTTCAAATGCTGGTATTTTAACACTTTCCATGCACTAATTCAACCACCAGTCTTTGTCAAACTTTTGGGTAGTTATTTTTTTGTGTTATTTTTCACACACATTGTACTTTAGGCATGGATTCTCAGTTCCTGTTATGTGTTACTGCCAAAAAACACCTCAATATGTGTTCAACAACATCTCCTGAGTATAGTGATACCACCCATGTATAGGTGTGTCGGGTTCTCTGGGGGCTAAAAAGCCTTAATTTTAGGAAGCGCATTCCAGTTTTTCAACTTGGAATTTTCACATCGGTCATCATGCACCCATGTCCTATTTGGGACATTTCTGAAGCTGGTCAATGGAATTTACCCCCATCAAACCATATATTTTTGAAAAGTAGACACCCTAGGGTATTTCAAATGCTTGTATTTTAACACTTTCCATGCACTAATTCAACCACCAGTCTTTGTCAAACTTTTGGGTAGTCATTATTTTGTGTTATTTTTCACACACATTGTACTTTAGGCATGGATTCTCAGTTCCTGTTATGTGTTACTGCCAAAAAACACCTCAATATGTGTTCAACAACATCTCCTGAGTACAGTGATACCACTCATGTATAGGTGTGTCGGGTTCTCTGGGGGCTAAAAGGCCTTAATTTTAGGAAGCGCATTCCAGTTTTTCAACTTGGAATTTTCACATCGGTCATCATGCACCCATGTCCTATTTGGGACATTTCTGAAGCTGGCCAATGGAATGTACCCCAGGTTGTTTTCTGCAAAGCACCCTGAGTACACCTATGCCCCCCATGCATAGGTTTGCCAGGATTTTGGGAAGGTTATGTTACAATTTTATGACTTGTGATTTTAGTTATTAAAAATGAGAGTATTTCTTCTGATAGGCCTATCTTTAGTTTGGGGCCTATCGCATACCCCATTTTTATTTATTGCATTCAAAGTGTATATTTTTTAAATGTTGACACCCCAAGGTATTGTATATGGTGTGCTTTGATGCCTTTGAAGCAACCGTTTTAGCCCAAAAAATTGGAGAAAGTGTATGGTGGTAATTTTTCAATTTTCATTTTTACAGACACATTGCTTTTTGACTATGATTTAGGAGAGATTGTTGTAAGTTATTGCAAAAGAATACTTCAGGTTGTTTTCTGCAAGGCACCCTGAGTACACCTATGCCCCCCATGCATAGGTTTGCCAGGATTTTGGGAAGGTTATGTTACAATTTTATGACTTGTGATTTTAGTTATTAAAAATGCGAGTATTTCTTCTGATAGGCCTATCTTTAGTTTGGGGCCTATCGCATACTCCACTTTTATTTATTGCATTCAAAGTGTATATTTTTTAAATGTTGACACCCCAAGGTATTTTATATGGTGTGCTTTGATGCCTTTGAAGCAACCGTTTTAGCCCAAAAAATTGGAGAAAGTGTATGGTGGTAATTTTTCAATTTTCATTTTTACAGACACATTGCTTTTTGACTATGATTTAGGAGAGACTGTTGTAAGTTATTACAAAAACATACTTCAGGTTGTTTTCTGCAAGGCACCCTGAGAACACCTAAGTCCCCCATGCATAGGTTTGACAGGGGTTTTGGTTAAAAAAAAAACAGGCCCAATTTTAGAAAAAAATAGAGTAGTGAAATGTAAAAATCTGGCACAGTAAAAGTAAAAAAAACAAAAAAACATCTAACTGTAAACATAACCAAAAAAAAATATATATATATATATAACAGCAAATGTATTTATTTTTTAAAAAATTGACCATTGTATGGTACCGCTTGAAGCAGTCCCCAATGCAGAGTGCAGGCTGTCCAGGGCAATCAGGACAGTGATATATGGTGTCCCTTCTCTTCCCCCTCTTGGTACAGACTCTGCATTTTTTTTGTGGTTTCTGCTTTGCGGCAGTAGGGGGGATTTTAAAAATAAAATGGGTAGCCCCAACTCTGCTCCCTCCCATCACCGCCCGGGGAGCAGGTGCATCATGGTACAAAATCCCCGCAATAATCTGGAGCTGAAACTGTAAAAAAAGTATTTTTAACTCTGGGGTTTGCTTTTTTGAACAACAAAAAAGCGTTGTGGGTTGCAATCTGCATTAGGTAAATTGCAACCTTTTTGTACCAGGCCCTTGTCTTCCGCATAATTAGGTAGGGCTGCAGCAGCTGATCAGCCAGATCAACCCCACCCATATGCCGGTTATAAGACTTGATGCACACTGGCTTCCTTATGATCTCAGCTCTGCCACGTACAGAAACCGCCACCGTCCTCTCTGTGTGGATGGTGGTAAGAAGGTATACATCCTTCTTGTCTCTGTACTTCAGTGCCAACAGCTCCTCTTGGCGCAGAGCTGAGGTCTCCCCCCTTCGTAGCCGGGTGCGTACAAGCTGTCCTGGGAAACCTGCGCGGTTCTTTTTAATTGTACCGCAAGCTACTGTATCAAAGCAATACAGTAGCTTGAACAAAAGGACACTTGTATAAAAATTGTCTAAGTACAAGTGATACCCTTTGTTCATTAGGGGTAATATCAGGTCCCAGACAATCTTGCCAGTGGTTCCCATATGTTCTGGGCAACCTGGAGGGTCAAGTTGGCTATCCTTTCCCTCATACACCCGGAAGGCCTGAGTATACCCATTCTCGCTGTCACAGAGCTTATACACCTTTACCCCATATCTGGAGCGCTTGGAAGGAATAAACTGCTTGAATCCCAGCCTTCCCATATACTTCATTAGGGATTCATCAACGCATATATTCCTTCCAGGTGTATAAGCCTCTGCAAACCTGGCAGAAAAGTGGGTTATCAGGGGGCGGATTTTATACAGCCTGTCAAATTGGGGATGCTCCCTAGGGGGGCACAGGCTGTTGTCGCTGAAGTGCATGAAATGCAGAATCATTTCATACCTCTTCCTCAACATAATCTGGGAGAAAATGGGGGTAGAGCAGATGGGGCTAGTACTCCAGTAGGAGCAAATGGAGGGTTTCTTTATGATGCCCATCAGCATGGTCAATGCCCAGAATTTTTTGAATTCTGGCACATTGATGGGGGCCCATTGCTGCTTTGCCAAATATGTTCCAGGCTTTGCAGCACGGAACTGATCGGCATATAAATTAGTTTGGGCGACAATGTTCCCCAATACATCATCGCCCAGAAACACTTCCAGAAACTGCTGGGGGCTAAAACCTGCCACATCTATATTTATGCCAGCATTTGCTGTGAAGGGTGGGATATCTGGCCTCTGGAGATGAGTTTTTACCCACTCTTCAGCAGCAATGGCAGTGACACGCCTCCTTCTGGCAGGGAGGCTAGCAGGGGGGCTGGTAGGGGGTCTAGCAGCCACAGATACATCACTATCAGTTGAGACTGCATCTAGTGATGTATCTGAGCATATGGCAGGGTCAAAATTGGGGTCTGAGTCAGACATAGAGGCATCTGACTCTGACGCAAGGATGGCATACGCCTCCTCAGCACTATATATTTTCTGTGACATTTTTGTATCTGTCACAGAAAAAATGTACTAAATTTTTTTAAATTAAATTAATTAACTAAATTAATTAACTAAATAAACTAGCAAAAAAGTACTGCTATGCTACTGCCAGTGATTTATAGCGATCACTGGCAAGCTAGGGGTTAATGGCTCTGAAAATTAAATTAAATTAACTAAATGGTTCTGAAAAGAGCCTCTGGATTTTTAAAAAATTACAACAACAAAATTAACCCCTAAAAAAATGCACAGACAGAAAAAAAGTACAACTATGCTACTGCCAGTGATTTATAGCGATCACTGGCAAGCTAGGGGTTAATGGCTCTGAAAATTTATTTAAATTAACTAAATGGTTCTGAAAAGAGCCTCTGTATTTTTAAAAAATGACAACAACAAAATTAACCCCTAAAAAATGCACAGACAGCAAAAAAGTACAGCTATGCTACTGCCAGTGATTTATAGCGATCACTGGCAAGCTAGGGGTTAATGGCTCTGAAAATTAAATTAAATTAACTAAATGGTTCTGAAAAGAGCCTCTGGATTTTTAAAAAATTACAACAACAAAATTAACCCCTAAAAAAATGCACAGACAGCAAAAAAGTACAGCTATGCTACTGCCAGTGATTTATAGCGATCACTGGCAAGCTAGGGGTTAATGGCTCTGAAAATTAAATTAAATTAAATTAACTAAATGGTTCTGAAAAGAGCCTCTGGATTTTTAAAAAATTACAACAACAAAAAATTAACCCCTAAAAAAATGCACAGACAGCAAAAAAAAGTGCAGCTATGCTAATGCCAGTGATTTATAGCGATCACTGGCAAGCTAGGGGTTAATGGCTCTGAAAATTTATTTAAATTAACTAAATGGTTCTGAAAAGAGCCTCTGGATTTTTAAAAAATTACAACAGCAAAATTAACCCCTAAAAAAATGCACAGACAGCAAAAAAGTACAGCTATGCTACTGCCAGTGATTTATAGCGATCACTGGCAAGCTAGGGGTTAATGGCTCTGAAAATTAAATTAACTAAATGGTTCTGAAAAGAGCCTCTGGATTTTTAAAAAATTACAACAACAAAATTAACCCCTAAAAAAATGCACAGACAGCAAAAAAGTACAGCTATGCTACTGCCAGTGATTTATAGCGATCACTGGCAAGCTAGGGGTTAATGGCTCTGAAAATTAAATTAAATTAACTAAATGGTTCTGAAAAGAGCCTCTGGATTTTTAAAAAATTACAACAACAAAAAATTAACCCCTAAAAAAATGCACAGACAGCAAAAAAAAGTGCAGCTATGCTAATGCCAGTGATTTATAGTGATCACTGGCAAGCTAGGGGTTAATGGCTCTGAAAAGAGCCTTTGGTTCTATATTTTTTTAACAAATAAAAGAATTAAATCTCTCTCTGCAAAAAAACAGGTCTCTCTCTCTCTCCAACAAAATCGCAAGTGAGGAGAGGGAGGGAGATCCACACTGATCAGTGTCAATATTTACAAATATTGACATGATCAGACAAATGGGGTATTTTATTATTATTATTTTTTTTGGGTGGGAGGCTCAGATTGGGTGACCCTAGCTTGCCCCTATGATGAGGCAGGCTAGGGACACCCCCAGAGGCCCCATGATGTACTGGGCATCGCCATCTTGGATGCCTAGTGAAGGGGGAGGGGGGGGTTATTAAGGGCTTTTTTTTTTATATATATACGTTTTTTTTTTAATTATTTTTTACTTTTATTTATAACTAACTAAGTGCCTCGACCCACCGAGGCACTTAGCACACAAGCAGAGCATCGGAAGCGTGTCCGATCGCTTCCGATGCTCTGAAACACTGCCGGGCTCCACGTGGAGCGAAACCGGAAGTGATCACTTGTGGGGGAGTGATCAATCCGGTCCCGGCACTCGGGAACAGTATTGCAGGATGCCTAGACCTCAAGGCAAGCCTGCAATACTGTTAGAGCAGCTGGAAGCGATTTCGATGCCATACGTCCTCGGTCGTTAAGTGCTTTTTTTTTTTAGGACGTATGGAATACGTCGTCGGTCGTTAAGGGGTTAAAGCAGCAATCATCATCTTTTTAATGCAAGTGTCTGTCTAGCTTCTAGATGATTGTCACAACAATGAATAATGACTCTCCAGAATGTATTCTGTTTTGGGAGTTCAGGCAATTATATTGTTTTGTTGTGTTGATGTTCAGACTCATAGATCAATGTTTCTTTCATGTAATTAGCAAGAGTCCATGAGCTAGTGACGTATGGGATATACATTCCTACCAGGAGGGGCAAAGTTTCCCAAACCTCAAAATGCCTATAAATACACCCCTCACCACACCCACAATTCAGTTTTACAAACTTTGCCTCCGATGGAGGTGGTGAAGTAAGTTTGTGCTAGATTCTACGTTGATATGCGCTCCGCAGCAAGTTGGAGCCCGGTTTTCCTCTCAGCGTGCAGTGAATGTCAGAGGGATGTGAGGAGAGTATTGCCTATTTGAATGCAGTGATCTCCTTCTACGGGGTCTATTTCATAGGTTCTCTGTTATCGGTCGTAGAGATTCATCTCTTACCTCCCTTTTCAGATCGACGATATACTCTTATATATACCATTACCTCTGCTGATTCTCGTTTCAGTACTGGTTTGGCTTTCTACAAACATGTAGATGAGTGTCCTGGGGTAAGTAAATCTTATTTTCTGTGACACTCTAAGCTATGGTTGGGCACTTTGTTTATAAAGTTCTAAATATATGTATTCAAACATTTATTTGCCTTGACTCAGAATGTTCAACTTTCCTTATTTTTCAGACAGTCAGTTTCATATTTGGGATTATGCATTTGAATTATTCATTTTTTCTTACCTTCAAAATTTGACTCTTTTTTCCCTGTGGGCTGTTAGGCTCGCGGGGGCTGAAAATGCTTCATTTTATTGCGTCATTCTTGGCGCAGACTTTTTTGGCGCAAAAAATTATTTTCCGTTTCCGGCGTCATACGCGTCGCCGGAAGTTGCGTCATTTTTTGACGTTATTTTGCGCCAAAAATGTCGGCGTTCCGGATGTGGCGTCATTTTTGGCGCCAAAAGCATTTAGGTGCCAAATAATGTGGGCGTCTTATTTGGCGCTAAAAAATATGGGCGTCGCTTTTGTCTCCACATTATTTAAGTCTCATTTTTCATTGCTTCTGGTTGCTAGAAGCTTGTTCTTTGGCATTTTTTCCCATTCCTGAAACTGTCATTTAAGGAATTTGATCAATTTTGCTTTATATGTTGTTTTTTCTCTTACATATTGCAAGATGTCTCACGTTGCATCTGAGTCAGAAGATACTACAGGAAAATCGCTGTCTAGTGCTGGATCTACCAAAGCTAAGTGTATCTGCTGTAAACTTTTGGTAGCTATTCCTCCGGCTGTTGTTTGTATTAATTGTCATGACAAACATGTTAATGCAGATAATATTTCCTTTAGTAAAGTACCATTGTCTGTTGCAGTTCCTTCAACATCTAAGGTGCAGAATGTTCCTGATAACATAAGAGATTTTGTTTCTGAATCCATCAAGAAGGCTATGTCTGTTATTTCTCCTTCTAGTAAACGTAAAAAATCTTTTAAAACTTCTCTCCCTACAGATGAATTTTTAAATGAACATCATCATTCTTATTCTGATGACTCTTCTGGTTCAGAGGATTCTGTTTCAGAGATTGATGCTGATAAATCTTCATATTTATTTAAAATGGAATTTATTCGTTCTTTACTTAAAGAAGTATTAATTGCTTTAGAAATAGAGGATTCTGGTCCTCTTGATACTAATTCTAAACGTTTAGATAAGGTATTTAAATCTCCTGTGGTTATTCCAGAAGTTTTTCCTGTTCCTAATGCTATTTCTGCAGTAATTTCCAAAGAATGGGATAAATTGGGTAATTCATTTACTCCTTCTAAACGTTTTAAGCAATTATATCCTGTACCGTCTGACAGGTTAGAATTTTGGGACAAAATCCCTAAAGTTGATGGGGCTATTTCTACCCTTGCTAAACGTACTACCATTCCTACGTCAGATGGTACTTCGTTTAAAGATCCTTTAGTTAGGAAAATTGAATCCTTTCTAAGAAAAGCTTATCTGTGTTCAGGTAATCTTCTTAGACCTGCTATATCATTGGCTGATGTTGCTGCAGCTTCATCTTTTTGGTTGGAAACTTTAGCGCAACAAGTAACAAATCATGATTCTCATGATATTATTATTCTTCTTCAGCATGCTAATAATTTTATCTGTGATGCCATTTTTGATATTATCAGAGTTGATGTCAGGTTTATGTCTCTAGCTATTTTAGCTAGAAGAGCTTTATGGCTTAAGACTTGGAATGCTGATATGGCTTCTAAATCAACTCTACTTTCTATTTCTTTCCAGGGTAACAAATTATTTGGTTCTCAGTTGGATTCTATTATCTCAACTGTTACTGGTGGGAAAGGAACTTTTTTACCACAGGATAAAAAATCTAAAGGTAAAAACAGGGCTAATAATCGTTTTCGTTCCTTTCGTTTCAACAAAGAACAAAAGCCTGATCCTTCATCCTCAGCAGCAGTTTCAGTTTGGAAACCATCTCCAGTCTGGAATAAATGCAAGCCTGCTAGAAAGGCAAAGCCTGCTTCTAAGTCCACATGAAGGTGCGGCCCTCATTCCAGCTCAGCTGGTAGGGGGCAGGTTACGTTTTTTCAAAGGAATTTGGATCAATTCTGTTCACAATCTTTGGATTCAGAACATTGTTTCAGAAGGGTACAGAATTGGTTTCAAGATGAGACCTCCTGCAAAGAGATTTTTTCTTTCCCGTGTCCCAGTAAATCCAGTGAAAGCTCAAGCATTTCTGAATTGTGTTTGAGATCTAGAGTTGGCTGGAGTAATTATGTCAGTTCCAGTTCCGGAACAGGGGATGGGGTTTTATTCAAATCTCTTCATTGTACCAAAGAAGGAGAATTCCTTCAGACCAGTTCTGGATCTAAAAATATTGAATCGTTATGTAAGGATACCAACGTTCAAGATGGTAACTGTAAGGACTATCTTGCCTTTTGTTCAGCAAGGGAATTATATGTCCACAATAGATTTACAGGATGCATATCTGCATATTCCGATTCATCCAGATCATTATCAGTTCCTGAGATTCTCTTTTCTGGACAAGCATTACCAGTTTGTGGCTCTGCCGTTTGGCCTAGCTACAGCTCCAAGAATTTTTTCAAAGGTTCTCGGTGCCCTTCTGTCTGTAATCAGAGAACAGGGTATTGTGGTATTTCCTTATTTGGACGATATCTTGGTACTTGCTCAGTCTTTACATTTAGCAGAATCTCATACGAATCGACTTGTGTTGTTTCTTCAAGATCATGGTTGGAGGATCAATTTACCAAAAAGTTCTTTGATTCCTCAGACAAGGGTAACCTTTCTGGGTTTCCAGATAGATTCAGTGTCCATGACTCTGTCTTTAACAGACAAGAGACGTCTAAAATTGATTTCAGCTTGTCGAAACCTTCAGTCACAATCATTCCCTTCGGTAGCCTTATGCATGGAAATTCTAGGTCTTATGACTGCTGCATCGGACGCGATCCCCTTTGCTCGTTTTCACATGCGACCTCTTCAGCTCTGTATGCTGAATCAATGGTGCAAGGATTACACAAAGATATCTCAATTAATATCTTTAAAACCGATTATTCGACACTCTCTAACGTGGTGGACAGATCACCATCGTTTACTTCAGGGGGCTTCTTTTGTGCTTCCGACCTGGACTGTAATTTCAACAGATGCAAGTCTCACAGGTTGGGGAGCTGTGTGGGGATCTCTGACGGCACAAGGAGTTTGGGAATCTCAGGAGGTGAGATTACAGATCAATATTTTGGAACTCCGTGCAATTTTCAGAGCTCTTCAGTTTTGGCCTAATCTGAAGAGAGAATCGTTCATTTGTTTTCAGACAGACAATGTCACAACTGTGGCATACATCAATCATCAAGGAGGGACTCACAGTCCTCTGGCTATGAAAGAAGTATCTCGAATTTTGGTTTGGGCGGAATCCAGCTCCTGTCTAATCTCTGCGGTTCATATCCCAGGTATAGACAATTGGGAAGCGGATTATCTCAGTCGCCAAACGTTGCATCCGGGCGAATGGTCTCTTCACCCAGAGGTATTTCTTCAGATTGTTCAAATGTGGGAACTTCCAGAAATAGATCTGATGGCGTCTCATCTAAACAAGAAACTTCCCAGGTATCTGTCCAGATCCCGGGATCCTCAGGCGGAGGCAGTGGATGCATTATCACTTCCTTGTAAGTATCATCCTGCCTATATCTTTCCGCCTCTAGTTCTTCTTCCAAGAGTAATCTCCAAGATTCTGAAGGAATGCTCGTTTGTTCTACTGGTAGCTCCGGCATGGCCTCACAGGTTTTGGTATGCGGATCTTGTCCGGATGGCTTCTTGCCAACCGTGGACTCTTCCGTTAAGACCAGACCTTCTGTCTCAAGGTCCTTTTTTCCATCAGGATCTGAAATCCTTAAATTTAAAGGTATGGAGATTGAACGCTTGATTCTTGGTCAAAGAGGTTTCTCTGACTCTGTGATTAATACTATGTTACAGGCTCGTAAATCTGTATCTAGAGAGATATATGATAGAGTCTGGAAGACTTATATTTCTTGGTGTCTTTCTCATCATTTTTCTTGGCATTCGTTTAGAATACCGAGAATATTACAGTTTCTTCAGGATGGTTTAGATAAGGGTTTGTCCGCAAGTTCCTTGAAAGGACAAATCTCTGCTCTTTCTGTTCTTTTTCACAGAAAGATTGCTATTCTTCCTGATATTCATTGTTTTGTACAAGCTTTGGTTCGTATAAAGCCTGTCATTAAGTCAATTTCTCCTCCTTGGAGTTTGAATTTGGTTCTGGGGGCTCTTCAAGCTCCTCCATTTGAACCTATGCATTCATTGGACATTAAATTACTTTCTTGGAAAGTTTTGTTCCTTTTGGCCATCTCTTCTGCCAGAAGAGTTTCTGAATTATCTGCTCTTTCTTGTGAGTCTCCTTTTCTGATTTTTCATCAGGATAAGGCGGTGTTGCGAACTTCTTTTGAATTTTTACCTAAAGTTGTGAATTCCAACAACATTAGTAGAGAAATTGTGGTTCCTTCATTATGTCCTAATCCTAAGAATTCTAAGGAGAAATCGTTGCATTCTTTGGATGTTGTTAGAGCTTTGAAATATTATGTTGAAACTACTAAATCTTTCCGAAAGACTTCTAGTCTATTTGTTATCTTTTCCGGTTCTAGAAAAGGCCAGAAAGCTTCTGCCATTTCTTTGGCATCTTGGTTGAAATCTTTAATTCATCTTGCCTATGTTGAGTCGGGTAAAACTCCGCCTCAGAGGATTACAGCTCATTCTACTAGGTCAGTTTCTACTTCCTGGGCGTTTAGGAATGAAGCTTCGGTTGATCAGATTTGCAAAGCAGCAACTTGGTCCTCTTTGCATACTTTTACTAAATTCTACCATTTTGATGTATTTTCTTCTTCTGAAGCAGTTTTTGGTATAAAAGTACTTCAGGCAGCGGTTTCAGTCTGAATCTTCTGCTTATGTTTTTCATTAAACTTTATTTTGGGTGTGGATTATTTTCAGCAGGAATTGGCTGTCTTTATTTTATCCCTCCCTCTCTAGTGACTCTTGTGTGGAAAGATCCACATCTTGGGTAATCATTATCCCATACGTCACTAGCTCATGGACTCTTGCTAATTACATGAAAGAAAACATAATTTATGTAAGAACTTACCTGATAAATTCATTTCTTTCATATTAGCAAGAGTTCATGAGGCCCGCCCTTTTTTTGTGGTGGTTATGATTTTGTATAAAGCACAATTATTCCAATTCCTTATTTTATATGCTTTCGCACTTTTTTATCACCCCACTTCTTGGCTATTCGTTAAACTGAATTGTGGGTGTGGTGAGGGGTGTATTTATAGGCATTTTGAGGTTTGGGAAACTTTGCCCCTCCTGGTAGGAATGTATAACCCATACGTCACTAGCTCATGGACTCTTGCTAATATGAAAGAAATGAATTTATCAGGTAAGTTCTTACATAAATTATGTTTTCTCTGAACTAGTAACATTAATCAAAATAAATGTTGCTTTTACAGGTATGCGTTAAATGCACATGGAAAAAATTGGGAAAAATACATTTTCTCGATTCAGCTATAGCATAAATGTTAATGATTATGATTAGGTTTTGTTTTATCTGTCTTTTTGCTTAGGACAATTAGGGACAACATGCAATAAAGTATCCAAACACTGAACTGTTACCAAAGTAACTTTTTTTTTTAGAAAAAATATTAAAACAAAAAAGTAAATTTGGTAATAGAAGTATATTTTTTTTAATTGTATGCTGTATTGAAATCCTGAATGTTTAATTTTGGCTTCCAGACAGACTCCTTTAAGCAGTACTAACTTGAGGTTAGTTTTTCAGTATTAAATATAATCTTCTCCTGACCAAAACCTGACTAATTTTTAATTTTCCTTTGTGCTTAAAGGGACATGAAACCCATTTTTTTTCTTTCATGATTTAGAAAGAGCATGTCATTTTAAAGAACTTTCTAATTTACTTCTATTATCTAATTTGCTTCATTCTCTTGATATTCTTTGCTGATTGGTGGATGCACATAGATGTCTCGTGTGATTGGCTCACCCATGTACATTGCTATATCTTCAATAAAGGATATTTAAAAAAATAAGCAAATTAGATAATAGAAGTGAATTAGAATGTTGTTTAAAATTGTATTGTCTACATGAATCATGAAAGAAAAATTTGGGGTTTAGTGTCCCTTTAACATCTCTGCAAATATAACAGTCATTAGCTGGTTAATAGATTTGCTTAAACAGCAAAATCACCATCACCAATTAAATGACAGAACACACACAAAAAAAAAATATCAAGCAAATCCATTCTTAAACTCAGAATGAACTTAGAAATCTAAGTTGACTGTGGAGGCTTTGTTTATTTTTATATATTTTTCAGAAAGCGAAGGAGGGGGGTGGGGAGCTGACAGAAATCTCAGTGTTACAGAAACCGAGAAAAATTTGGTAAAGCTAGAACAGCGTCTAGGTTTCCTGTTTCTTACAAGGGATTTATAAATATTTGGGAGGTATTGTAAAATACGTGACATCCACAGTGCACAGCAGTTTCACATACTGTTTTTCATTACTGTTTCTAGGCAACAGGTTTTGCAGGCCGCAAATTTCAACCAGGCCCAGCCAGGTATCTGTGGCATGTTAATCTTTTTTTCTAACATACAGTCTACTGGAATGTTTGCCCCACTTGAAGGAAACTATATTTATATATATATATATATATATATATATATATATATATATATATATATATATATATATATATATATATATATAATATATGTGTGTGTGTGAAATGGATAAAATGGCTCTTGAAAAATGTCAGTAAATGTGCGTGTATCTTTTTTTTATTTGTGTGTGTGCTCAAGCTGACAGGGAACAGCTGTTAAAATAAGCATGATACAAATTCATTTCACTCTTGGACTATGGGGGAAGGGGCAATTCTGCTAGAATATACAGAGAGAAGAGAGCTGGTGTTTGTAATTATCCAACGTAAGACTCAATTCCAGTGTGAGATAACCAGGCTTTTCATCTGGCAAAAACTGGTTTTATCCAGTATGTAATATCTCTTTAGACTAATGACTCCCACACTTGCACAAAGACTATTCCAAAAAAAAAAGTTTACTCCAAAGCAAACTTCATGTTTTATCTCTGGAGTTTGATGTTAATTGGCAACTTTATATATTTTGTAGCACTGCAGGAATGCAATGTTGTAAAAACTTTGAAGATATACTATTTAAATTTCCAGCGCATTAATACTCTTTAGTTTTATTTCTTCACTAAAACTTCCCTTTAAAGTTGAATGCAAAATATAAATGTTGAGTGCTAAATTGATGATGAAGGGAAATGTAATTAAATAATTATTTGTAAATTTCCAGAAAAAAACATATTTACAGAAGAAGAAAGCTAGGGTAAAAAAGCATGATGAGTTTGATTTAAAGTTCAGAAATGCTTTCGGCTAGATTACGAGTTGTGCGTTAGGGTTAAAAAGCAGTGTTGAGAGGTCCCAACGCTGCTTTTAACGCCCGCTGGTATTACGAGTCTTGAAATGACAGGCTCACTGCTCACTTTTTTGGCCAGACTCGGAAATACCGCAAATCCACTTATGTCAATTGCGTATCCTATATTTTCAATGGGACTTGCATAGCGCCGGTATTACGAGTCTTCCAAAAAGTGAGCGGTAGACCCTCTCCTGTCAAGCCTGGTACCGCATTTAAAAGTCAGTAGCATAAAACTCTTAACTAAAGTGCTAAAAAGTACACTAACACCCATAAACTAAATATTAACCCTAAACCGAGGCCCCCCACATCGCAAACACTAAAATAAAATTTGTAACCCCTAATCTGCCGAACCGGACATCGCCGCCACTATAATAAATATATTAACCCCTAAACTGCCGCACTCCCGCATCGCAAACACTAGTTAAATATTATTAACCCCTAATCTGCCGGCCCTAACATCGCCGACACCTACCTACATTTATTAACCCCTAATCTGCCGACACCAACGTCGCCGCCACTATATTAAATGTATTAACCCCTAAATCTAAGTCTAACCCTAACCCTATCCCCCCCTAACTTAAATATAATTTAAATAAATCTAAATAAAATTACTATAATTAGCTAAATTATTCCTATTTAAAACTAAATACTTACCGATAAAATAAACCCTAAGATAGCTACAATATAACTAATAGTTACATTGTAGCTATCTTAGGGTTTATTTTTATTTTACAGGCAAGTTTGTATTTATTTTAACTAGGTAGAATAGTTATTAAATAGTTATTAACTATTTAATAACTACCTAGTTAAAATAAATACAAATTTACCTGTAAAATTAAACCTAACCTAAGTTACAATTACACCTAACACTACACTATAATTAAATTAATTACATAAACTAAATACAATTAATTACAATTTTAAAAAAATATCTAAAGAAAAAAAAACAAAATACTAAGATTTTTAAACTAATTAAACCTACTCTAATCCCCCTAACAAAATAAAAAGCCCCCCAAAATAAAAAAAAGCCCTACCCTATACTGTTACAAATAGCCCTTAAAAGGGCCTTTGTGGGGCATTGCCCCAGAGTAATCAGCTCTTCTACCTGTAAATCAAAAGTACAATCCCCCCCCCAACATTAAAACCCACCACCCACACAACCAACCCTACTCTAAAACCCACCCAATCCCCCCTTAAAAAACCTAACACTAGCCCCTTGAAGATCACCCTACTGTGAGACGTCTTCACCCAACCGGGCAGAAGTGGTCCTCCAGATGGGCAGAAGTCTTCATCCAAGCCGGGCAGAAGAGGTCCTCCAGGCCAGATCTTCTATCTTCATCCATCCGGCGCATTGCGGGTCCATCTTCAAGACATCCGATGCGGAGCATCCTCTTCTTTCATCGTCCGACGACTGAATGAAGGTTCCTTTAAATGACATCATCCAAGATGGCGTCAATTGAATTCCGATTGGCTGATAGAATTCTATCAGCCAATCGGAATTAAGGTAGAAAAAATCCTATTGGCTGATGCAATCAGCCAATAGGATTGAGCTGGCATTCTATTGGCTGTTCCAATCAGCCAATAAAATGTGAGCTCAATCCTATTGGCTGATTGCATCAGCCAATAGGTTTTTTTTCTACCCTAATTCCGATTGGCTGATAGAATTCTATCAGTCAATCAGAATTGAAGGGACACCATCTTGGATGACGTCATTTAAAGGAACCTTCATTCAGTCGTTGGACGAAGACTTCTGCCCATCTGTAGGACCTCTTCTGCCCGGCTTGGATGAAGACTTCTGCCCGTCTGGAGGACTACTTCTGCCCGGTTGGGTGAAGACGTCTCACGGTAGGGTGATCTTCAAGGGGTTAGTGTTAGTTTTTTTTAAGGGGGGATTGGGTGGGTTTTAGAGTAGGGTTGGTTGTGTGGGTGGTGGGTTTTAATGTTGGGGGGGTATTTGTAATTTTTTTTTACAGGTAAAAGAGCTGATTACTTTGGGGCAATGCCCCGCAAAAGGCCCTATTAAGGGCTATTCGTAATTTAGTGTAGGGTAGGGCTTTTTATTTTGTAAGGGGGATTAGAGTAGGCGTAATTATTCTATTATTTTCTGTAATTTAGTGTTTGTTTGTTTTTGTACTTTAGATAATTTTATTTAATTGTAATTAATTGTATTTAGTTTAGGTAATTGATTTAATTATAGTGTAGTGTTAGGTTTAATTGTAACTTAGTTTAGGTTTTATTTTACAGGTAAATTTGTCTTTATTTTATCTAGGAAGTTATTAAATAGTTAATACCTATTTAATAACTATTGTACCTAGTTAAAATAAATACAAACTTGCCTGTAAAATAAAAATAAACCATAAGCTAGCAACAATGTAACTAGTAGTTATATTGTAGCTATCTTAGGGTTTATTTTATAGGTAAGTATTTAGTTTTAAATAGGAATAATTTAGTGAATTGTATTAATTTTATTTAGATTTATTTAAATTAAATTTAAGTTAGGGGGGTTAGGGTTAGACTTATATTTAGGGGTTAATAACTTTATTATAGTGGTGGCGACGTTGGGAGTGGCAGATTAGGGGTTATTAAATGTAGGTAGGTTGCGGCGACATTGGGGGCGGCAGATTAGTGGTTAATAAATATAATGTAGGGTTGGGCGATGTTGGGGGCAGAAGATTAGGGGTTTATAAGTATAATGCAGGTGTCTGCGATGTCGGGGGTGGCAGATTAGGGGTTAATAAGTATAAGATTAGGGGTGTTTAGACTCGGGGTTCATGTTAGGGTGTTAGGTGTAGACATAAAAAGTATTTCCCCATAGGAATCAATGGGGCTGCGTTAGGAGCTTTACGCTTCTTTTTTGCAGGTGTTAAGTTTTTTTTCAGCCGGCTCTTCCCCATTGATTCCTATGGGGAAATCGTGCATGAGCACATTTTACCAGCTCACCGCTACCTCAAGCAGAATTGTAAATATTGAGGTGAGATGTGGAGCTAAATTTTGCTGTTCGCTCACTTTTTTGCGGTTATAGCCGGGTTTCTAAAATCCCGTAATACCAGCGCTGTCTGCAAGTGAGTGGTGAGCATAAACTGATCGTAAGCACCGCACCCCTGTTACGCAAAACTCGTAATCTAGGTGTTTGTTTTATATGCAGTTCTCCATATTATATTAACGGGAAGTGCATGACAAAATAATACATTAAAACTATTTAAGTTGATATTGACTGTAAGAGCTTGAGTATAAATTGTTCACAGTAGCGGTTCCAAAAAATGAATGTTTGGGGTGAAGTACAAATAAACTGCAGAGCAAATACCTGTGCATAGTCAGGAAGATAGGGAGGCTTTTGTGTGGGGTTTTGCATGACCCATGGATGGGGCTAAAATAAGTGGACGTGGAGTCTCAGGTTTTTTAATCTTGGAGCTGGGCAATCCAGGGGTGTGGCTAAGTGGTCCAGTTGCTTGGCTAGGCATAAAGAGACTGTATCAGGGAGGGATCACCCTCCTTCTCAATCCAACCAGTTACCAGCCCAAAAATGTTGCAACCTAAGAAACTGGTTGTTCATTAACTGACAAGGACAATCCCATTCTGGTGTATGGCTGAATATCTCCACATGGATAAAAAAAAATTGCTTTAGTAAGCACAGGTTCATCTGTTTTTTCAAAAACCACAGCTGTAAAATAATATCTTTTAGGTAAAACAAAGAAAAATATATACTATAGTTTTAATGTATAATAACTGTAATGGAACCCAGCAACAAACTACCATTTTTAGTAAATGCTTACAAAAGGTGGTTTAGAAAACTTTTTTTTTTAGAGTTGTTTAACGTCTACAAATGGCTAAAACATGTTATATTCCCCCATTCTGCTCCAAATGAGTATATGTACAGTGATTGGAGCATATGCATGTATGAGTTCTTTTTATTGGGTCACTGTACCCTCAACTGGAGTGGCACTGTAGCACAGCTTTGACAATGTATTAAAACCTTTTGCTGGGTTTAGACACAATCTACAAGAAAGAAATGTGTTAAAAAAATGAAATGTTAGGATGACGTCATTTAAAGGTACTTTCATTCGTCGTTAGTCCGTCGGATGAAGAGGATGCTCCGCGTCGGATGTCTTGAAGATGGACCCGCTCCACGCCGGAAGGATGAAGATAGAAGATGCCGTCTGGATGAAGACTTCTGCCCATCTGGAGGACCACTTCTGGCGGCTTCGTTGAGGAGAACTGGTGACTTGGATGAAGACTTCTCCCGGTAAGGGTGTATTGGGTGGGTTTATTTTTTACGTTAGGGCTTTGGGCCTGCAATAGAGCTAAATGCCCTTTTAAGGGCAATGCCCATCCAAATGCCCTTTTCAGGGCAATGGGGAGCTTAGGTTTTTTTAGTTAGGCTTTTATTTGGGGGGTTGGTTGTGTGGGTGGTGGGTTTTACTGTTGGGGGGGTTGTTTGTATTTTTTTTACAGGTAAAAGAGCTGATTTCTTTGGGGCAATGCCCAGAAAAAGGCCATTTTTAGGGCTATTGATAGTTTAGCTTAGGCTAGGGTTTTTTTTTTATTTTGGGGGGGTTATTTTGATAGGGCTATCAGATTAGGTGTAATTAATTTAAATATCTTGTCATTTGTTTTTTATTTTCCTTAATTTAGTGGGGTTTTTTTTTTGTGATTTAGCTAATTTAATTTAATTTATTTAATTGTATTTAATTTAGGTAATTTAGTATTTAATTGTAGTGTAGTGTTAGGTGTTAGTGTAACTTAGGTTAGGTTTTATTTTACAGGTAAATTTGTATTTATTTTAGCTAGGTAGTTATTAAATAGTTAATAACTGTTTAATAACTATTCTACCTAGTTAAAATAAACACAAACTTGCCTGTAAAATAAAAAATAAACCCTAAGCTAGCTACAATGTAACTATTACTTATATTGTAGCTAGCTTAGCGTTTATTTTATAGTTAAGTATTTAGTTTTGAATAGGAATTATTTAGGTAATAATAGTAATTTTTATTTAGATTTATTTAAATTATATTTAAGTTAGGGGTTGTTAGGGTTAGAGTTGGACTTAGGTTTAGGGGTTAATAAATTTAGAATAGTGGCTGTGACATTGGGGGCAGCAGATTAGGGGTTAATAAATATAATGTAGGTTGCGGCGATGTTAGGGGCGGCAGATTAGGGGTTAATAAGTATAATGTAGGTGGCAGCAATGTTAGGGGTGGCAGATTAGGGGTTAATAATATTTAACTAGCGTTTGCGAGGCAGGAGTGTGGCGGTTTAGGGGTTAATATGTTTATTCTAGTGGCGGCGATGTCCAGAGCGGCAGATTAGGGGTTAATATTTCTATTATAGTGTTTGCGATGCGGGAGGGCCTCGGATTAGGGGTTAATAGGTAGTTTATGGGTGTTAGTGTACTTTTTAGCACTTTAGTTATGAGTTTTATGCTACGGCGTTGTAGTGTAAAACTCATAACTACTGACTTTAGAATGCGTTAGGAATCTTGGAGGTAGAGGGTGTACCGCTCACTTTTTGGCCTCCAAGGACAAACTCGTAAATACCAGCGCTATTGAAGTCCTATAGAAAAAAAGGGTTTACAAATTTTACGTAAGTCGGTTTGCGGTAAGGTGCGGTAACCTGCAAGACTGTTAACGCTGCTTTTTCAGCTTACTGCAAAACTCGTATTCTAGCCGACTAAGGGGGTGAATTATCTAGCTCAGAATGGAGCTTTATTCCCCGTGTTTCCACGCGAGCCTTCAGGCTTGCTGCAAACAGCAGTTGGACCGCTGTTCCATAACTTGTCCGCCTGCTCTGAAGTTGCAGACATCAATCCGCCCGATTCTATACAAATCTGCAGGGGGCGGCATTTCACAAGCAGTTTACAAGAACTGCTTGTGCAATGATAAATGCTGACAGCTTATGCTTTCGGCATTTATCGATGTGCGGCGGACATGATACGCTACATTGTATCATGTCCACTCCCACTTTCATAAATCGGCCCCCATATCTTATTTAGCCTCTTTATACAATATTTTTCAAGAGCATGTCATTTTAAATTGCAAAATAGAAATAAAATTTTTGAAACTAAAATATTAACACAAAAATTTACTTATAAATGTTAATCTGAAAACAACAACAACAATATTTAGCAATAGGATAGTAAAATTGGTTTATAAAAGAATCTTCCACTAAAATGTATATATAAATGAAAATATAAAGAAACTGAAACCTGTTATAGAAGATTTATTTCAGTGACACCACTGGATATGCAAATTAGCGCACAATATAGAATATTTAAAATTGTTAGGCCTTTTTTCTCTCTGAATAGTTCTGCTGAATTGAGCATTTTTATTAAAATTGTTTAACATTTAAAATATTTTTAATACAATCATAATGAGGTGAAACTGCTGTTTGTCACACTTTACATGCTCATCAGCATTCATATGGAACTGACAACCCTGCTTTTGACTGGCAACAAGGGGTTTACTAGGCCTGATTGCTGTGTAATTAAGTACCACAACGGGCTGTAAATCCTCCATTAGCCTGTGGAAAAGTCATGGCATTTATAACATTTTTCTTCTTCTGCCCAATTATCTCTAAATGCTATAAAAGTTTTAAGAACCTCAAGGCAGGATCTTCATTGCTTAGGCTGCAGGCTCTCCTTTACTTCAGTTGCTAAAGGCCTTAGAGCTGAACAGATGTTTTTATTTAAAACTACTGGCATCTTTATGGATTACTTTTTTTTTTCTTTCCATTCTTCGTTCTCTCTAGTGTATTATGCAAGACTGCATTCCAGCTTCTCTCATTTTTTTTTTTTAATATCTAGATGGCCCATTCTGTAACCACCGGACCTCACATAATCCCTCTACTTGTGTTTCGAGAAAGACAGACCGAGCCACACACCCTCTATCTCACACACTGTCTGTCTTTCTTGTCTTGGATGTGAACTCAGAGATTCAGAACAGCTGCTGTGAATGGGTTTAGATGGCCGTCCTGCTGCAATTTAATAATGTCTTCTCACATGAGAACTTTCCCTTGTGTGCAATGTACAGGCATTTTCCTCTTCACCAGATAAGGAAACAGAGAAATTCTAATTCATATTCAGTACTTCTTGTATTTGATATTATTTGATTTTAGACAACATTTCAAGCAATGGAGATATAATATACAAGTGGGATCATAAACCTCTTAAAGTGACAACTTATATTTATTTAAAATGCACTGTATTTTGCTCTAAGAAAAAATAGCTTTTGTTAAAGGGATACTCTAGTCAAAAATAAACTTTCATGATTAAGATAGGGAATTTCATTTCATACAACTTTCCAATTTACTTTTATCATCAATTTTGCTTTGTTCTCTTGGTTTCCTTAGTTGAAAGCTAAACCTAGGAGGCTCATATGCAAATTTCTTAGCCCTTGGAGGACACATCTTATCTGAATGCATTTTGAAATGTTTTTCACAACTAGAGGGTGTTAGTTCATGTGTGCCATATAGATATATAGGATTCAGCACTGGCTAAAATGCAGGTTTATCAAAAGAACTGAAATAAGGGGGCAGTCTGCAGAGGCTTAGATAAAGGTAATCACAGAGATAACTGTGTTGGTTATGCAAAACTGGGGAATGGGTAATACAGGGATTATCTATCGGCCAGATTTCGAGTTTTGCATTTGCAGTTTTTTCTCACCGCTCACTTACCTGCAGCGGTGGTCTTACAGGTTTTTAGAAACCCGGCGTTAAAAGGCAAGAAGTGAGCATAGAGCAAAATTGTGCTCCTTACCGCACTCCAATACCAGAGCTGCTTAAGTCAGCGGTGAGCTGGATTTCCCCATAGACATCAATGGGGAGAGCTGGCTGAGAAAAAGTCTAACACCTGCCAAAAAGCAGCGTAAATCTCAGTAACGCAGCCCCATTGATTCCTATGGGGAAACTAAAGTTATGTTTACACCTAACACCCTAACTTGATCCCCGAGTCTAAACACCCCTAATCTTACACTTATTAACCCCTAATCTGCCACCCCCCGACAACACCGACACCTACATTATTCTTATTAAGCCCTAATCTGCCACTCCGGACACCGCCGCCACCTATATTATACTTATTAACCCCTAATCTACTGCCCCCAACATCGCCGTCACCTACATTATATTTATTAACCCCTAATCTGCCGCCCCAATGTCGCCGCAACCTACCTACACTTATTAACCCCTAATCTGCCGTCCCCAACATCACTGCCACTATATTAAATGTATTAACCCCTAAACCTGTCTAACCCTAACCCTAACACCCCTAACAAATATAATTTAAATAAATCTAAAGCAAATTACTATCATTAGCTACATTATTCATATTTAAAACATATTTTTTAATATTCATATTTAAAACTAAATACTTACCTATAAAATAAACCCTAAGATAGCTACAATATAACTATTTTATCTAGGTAGAATAGTTACTAGATAAAAGATTACACCTAACACTACACTACAATTAAATAAATTAACTAAATTAAATACAATTAAATAATTAAACTAAATTAAATACAATTAAATAAATTAAATTAGCTAAATTACAAAAACCCCCACTAAATTACAGAAAATAAAAAACAAATTACAGATCTTTAAACTAATTACACCTATTCTAATAGCCCAATCAAAATAAAAAAAGCCCCCCCCAAAATAAAAAAACCCTAGCCTAAACTAAACTATCAATAGCCCTTAAAAGGGCCTTTTACAGGGCATTGCCCCAAAGTAATCAGCTCTTTTACCTGTAAAAAAAAAAATACAAACAACCCCCGCAACAGTAAAACTGACCACCCACACAACCAACCCCCCAAATAAAATACTAACTAAAAAAACTAAGCTCCCCATTGCCCTGAAAAGGGCATTTGGATGGGCAGTGCCCTTAAAAGGGCATTTAGCTCTATTGCAGCCCAAAGCCCTAACCTAAAAAATAAACCCACCCAATACACCCTTAAAAAAACCTAACACTAACCCCCTGAAGATCAACTTACTGTTCTGAAGACCGGACATCCATCCTCAAGGAAGCGGCAGAAGTCTTCATCCAACCGGGCCAAAGTCCTCAATGAAGCCAGGAGAAGTCTTCATCCAAGCCGGGTGAAGTGGTCCTCCAGACAGGCAGAAGTCTTCATCCAGACGGCATCTTCTATCTTCATCCATCTGACGACTGCAACAGCCAATAGGATTTTTTTCAACCTTAATTCTGATTGGCTGATAGAATTCTATCAGCCAATTGAAATCTAAAGCACACCATCTTGGATGACGTCATTTAAAGGAACATTCATTCGGGAAGAAGACGTCGAACGAAGAGGATGTTACGCGTCGGATGTCTTGAAGATGGAGCCGCTCTGCGCTGGATGGATGAAGATAGAAGATGCCGCCTGGTTGAAGACTTCTGCAGGCTTGGATGAAGACTTCGGCCGCATGGATGAAGACTTCTGCTGGCTTCTTGGAGGATAGATGTCATATCTTCAAAACTGTAAGTGGATCTTCAGGGGTTAGTGTTAGGATTTTTTAAGGGTTTATTGGGTGGGTTTTATTTTTAGATTAGGGGTTTGGGCTGCAATAGAGCTAAATGCCCTTTTAAGGGCAATGCCCATCCAAATGCCTTTTTCAGGGCAATGGGGAGCTTAGGTTTTTTTAGTTAGGTTTTTATTTGGGGGGGTTGGTTGTGCGGGTGGTGGGTTTTACTGTTGGGGGGGATTTGTGTTTTTTATTTACAGGTAAAAGAGCTTATTTCTTTGGGGCAATGCCCCGCAAAAGGCCCTTTTAAGGGCTATTTGTAGTTTATTGTAGGCTAGGGTTTTTTTTTATTTTGGGGGGGCTTTTTTATTTTCATAGGGCTTTTAAATTTGGTGATAATTTATTTTTATTTTGTGTAACTTATAGTAGATTTAAATAATTTGAGTAAGGTTAGGTGTTTAAATATATAATATAGTTAATTTAATTTATAGTTTAATGTAATTTTAGTATAACAGTTAAGGTAGATTAATTAATAGTTTAATATAGTTTAATGTAATTTTAGTATAACAGTTAGGGTAGATTAATTAATAGTTTAATATAGTTTAATGTAATTTTAGTATAACAGTTAGGATAGATTAATAAATAGTTTAATATAGTTTAATTTAAATCTAAAGGTAAGTTTACATTTATTTTAGGGATAAGTTAATATTTAATATAAAGTTAGCGGGTTGTTAGTTTTAGGGGTTAATAGTTTAATTTAGTTTATGGCGATGTGGGGGGCTGGCGGTTTAGGGGTTAATAGGTTTAGTAAGTGGTAATGATGTGGGAGGCCAGGGGTTTAGGGGTTAATACATTTATTTAGTTGCGGTGGACTTCGGGAGCGGTGGGATAGGGTTAATAACTTTATGAAGGTGACGGCGGTGTCGGGAGCAGCAGATTAGGGGTTAATAACTTTTATTTAGGTGTTGGCGGTGTCGGGACGGCAGAATAGGGGTTAATAGGTATAATGTAGGTGGCAGTCGGAGTAGGGGCGGAAGATTGATTCCCACTCCCATTGATTCATATGGTATCCGCGGCCTCCAGGGCGGCGGATTGAAAAGCAGGTACGCTGAGCCAGAATAGTGGCGAGCGTACCTGGTAGAAATTTGATAACTAGCAAAAGTAGTCAGATAGTGCCGAATTTGCATTCAGAACATCTGCAATGACGTACACATCGATCTGTGTCGGACTGAGACCGCGGATCGTATGTTACGTCATAAATTTCTACTTTTGCCAGTCTGTAGGCTTTGATAAATGAGGCGAATCAAGCTCTCCACAATTACTCTGCGGAATTCCAGCGTATTTACGGTTGACGGCTTGATAAATAGGCCTCAATATCTTTCTTTTTTTTAAAAAAAAAACAATAAAATTAAATCAAGTAGACTGTCCCTTTAATGGCCAAAATCTAACAGCAAAGTTCTCACCCCTTTAAAATAAATGTATGAACCAAATAAAATGAGCTTTCAATCACATGATTGTTGCCATTTGAAGTTTTTGCATGATGGTGCAATACAACATGTTTAGAGAAGACTTCAAGTGTAATACTGTGTGTATAAAGAAGGGGACAAGTTCTTTTCCCACTGATACTTTTTGTACTGAAGTGCCTATCTCTTGATTAATGTGATGCAATGTTCCCATGTGCACAACAGTATGTGGCTCTGTAATTAGGAGGTGAATTATTCACGTTCTGAAGCTTGCAGTTCAAGCAGAGCTCTTGCTGCCTCCTGCAGCAATGAGTTCCTCCATCACAATGGTGAAGCCAAGTGGAATAAACTAGCGAAATAAAAGTAGTTGCTTAATTGTCCTGTTAAAAAAAAAAAAACTGAGAAGAAGCAGAGAGAGGCTTCAGAGTGGACACATACGAGAAAAGGAAAGATCTTTTGCTTTAAATATTGTGTGATCAAACACTTCTCTAACGTTAGTTGACCACCTTGAAGCCTTAAACATTTCAGTGTTGTTGGAAACACACTTTGAACATTGTTCATCAGTAAGGGAAGCGACATCATGCAGAGCGCTTCATTCTCTATGACAGGCTGAAAAGAGGTTTTGCTTAATGTGGGAACAAAACAGGCTATGTAATTGAAGTATTTTATTTCTGGGATCTGCTATGCGCACAAGTACAATTATTATATATCTCAAACCTAAACTTATAATACAAAGACAGCATCTAGTATTCAGTTTACTGGAGAGATTATTAGTTAGTTATCTTGCTGTGTTGCAATTGGTTGATCTTTAAATTTAGGAGACAGTAGACTTCACCATAGATACAGTACATAAGTTATGGGTTAATGTCTGTTCCTGACATTAAATTAGCAAAAATGTTTCACCCTCATTGTATTATTGATGTTTTTATTTATTTATTTTGGAAGCAAATGTTAACTTTCCCTATATAAAATGTAAAATTTGAATTTGTCTAATGTAACATTCCAATATTCAAACATTATATCCACCTGCTGATTCCCTTAGACATTAAAGTATATGAGAATTAAAATACACATTTTAGTATTAAAATGTCAGATTTGATCTATTGAAAGTTAATGTTTGCAAAAAAAAAAAAGGAATATTAAATATTCAGCAAATATTCAACATAGATTTGGAAGAAATAAATATGGACATCATTGTCTCGTTTTAATAATATCTCAAAACATTTAGCCAGTCATTATGCACATATGTATTGCTAAATATAATGCACTGTACTGAAAAGAAACGTGCCGATCAGATACAAAATAAAAAGTTAATTTTGTTTATTATATATATATATATATTGTTACAAAAGCCTCTAGAAAGGACATTGCACTCAAAATATAAACTTCATGCAGCTAAAAAAATGTACATTTTACAAAGTAAAAGCATATTTTCTTTTGATAAAAAGTAGATTTTTCTGTGCTTAAAAACACCTTTTTCTTTTCAGATTTGTAAAGCCTGGACCTCCAAATAGGAAGAGTTTACTTGTTATCAGCCAATGAACATTAATTCAATGGTATCAGGATTTTCTGCAAGTTTCTATCTGAATTTCAACAGTTACCTTTTTTATTGCAAAAAATAGCAAGGGATAAAGGGTTTATCGCGGGTGTTTGTGCTTTTCAGGTTTACCGCTGGTATTACGAGTTGAAAGTGAACACGATTGCTTGAGCGCAATAACAATTTACACTAGAATTATTAGCGCAACTTCAGAGCTCCGGTTAACTATTTTGCGAAACAAAAAAGCTGCACAAAACACATCAAAAATACATTACAAAGTACAATTACGCTCGAAATAACACTATCTAATAAAGAACGTTTTCACAAAAAATATGGCAAACAAAAGTTATAAGGGCTGAAATAAATGATGGTAGAAAAAAAAAAGGGCTTTAATATTGAGATATATACATATATGTGTCTAAAGATAAGCCCTAAATAATATATAAAACATGTGAAGAATGCTACTAATGAATAAAATACCTAAACAAAATCTAAAACAGTTTTATATATAAATAAAAAAGTAGGGGGGGGGACATAAAAAAATGTGTATGCTCATATACTGTAGCTCTGTGAGTGCTCCATCACTGTTTCCCTCATCCATCTATTTCTCAATCTCATAATTTAAAAAATATACAAATAGCAGTTATGATTAGTGTTATGGAAAGGCAACAGGGACAGGAAAACAACTTTAAAGGGCTACTATAGTCAAACAAATAACATGCTCTAATCCATTAAAGCATGTAATTAAAAGACTAATGACCCTGCAGTACTGAGTGTTTAACCCTATTATTAAGAACACGGTAGAAATACAGTTTAAGACTCAACACTGAACCAATTAGCAGCACTAGTAACACAGCTGATTGGATCAGCAGCATTTTCTGCTCAGGACCAGCAGTGCACCGCAATTCCCAAGTGGTATTTCTACTGTGTCTTTAAACCCCATTGCAGGGTTGATAGACTTAAAGTTACATGCTCTAATGGATTCGATAATGTAGTTTTTCTACTATAATGGCCCTTTAATAAATTCTGTTAATTGAGACTAAAACCATTATACTAAGTAACTCTTTAGTTAGAATTCTACCACAAATCTAACACACAAATATTTTTATTAGACCAACACAGATGGACAAGCTATGAGCCAGCTATAGACAAGAGGAACCACCTGTGTAATAGAAATGGGGGAAGTTAAAGGGATAGACATTATCTTGAATAACAAGACATTTCTGTTGTCTTATATAATATCATCCAAGTCTAAATATTTTAAAAAGAAATATAACATCCTGTTTACTGCAATTAGTTTTCGATAGCCAATCCCCATCCACCATTTGCCTTACTTGGATGAGCCAATCCGGGCTTTGGTCTGCAGACAGCAAGGCTAGTCACAGTCATTATGAAATAACAGAAAACAGGAGCGCTAAAAAGCTAAAGGTGACTCTAAACGTGAATATAATAAAACCAGGTATATCCTGCAAATAAAGTGCTATCAAAAACAAAATCTAAATTAATTCAAAGTGCTATTCATTAATGGTGTGTATATACAGTAGAAAACGAAATACTTCAAGTTACAAAGGGTATCCCTTTAAACAGTACACTAGTGTTCTTAATATGTATAAGATACTGAGGTTGAAAAAAGAGACCAAATCTTACATTTAAAAAAGGACTATGCCAATTTAATATACTTCATAAAGCATAAAAGAATGATATTAGACAATTCTCTTAAAAATTGTATAAATGCATAAAACTAACGGATGTCTCCGTTAAAAATAAAAATAAAAATAAAAATAAAACTCAGGTTGCCACCACATAAAAATATATATAGAAGAAGATCCGTTATTGTGGGCCAATGGAACTAATAACAGTTCAAGTTGGAAAAATATCAGGAGTAAATTCCAAAGTTCATACTCTAAGTTAGCGATCAACCGCAAGCTTACCCCCACACTGTGTGTGTTCTGAAGTCTCTGTGTTCAAAGTTACCGCCGTAGCGGGGTGACGTCACCTTTATGGGCGCTGTCCTGGATCGGCCTCCTGATTGGTCCTTTATCGGAGCGGCTTTAGAAGGTAACTGAAATTTCCGCTACCAAAGTATCTGCTCTTAAGTGTATAACAACACGCAAGATACCTTTGAAGGAGTGATGTGTGAAAGAATTAGCTCTGTCCAATCCTCAAACTGAGGAGCTCTGATTTTTCTCTGCGGAAAAGTTCCGTGCAGTAGTACCCTTGTCGGATTCTGTCGACCTTGCTTGCCAATAATGTCAGTCTCTGCCGGTCCAGCTGACAATTGCAGATTCTTTGTTATATCAAGGGTAACGACTTCCAACAGCAATGCACACTCACAAGTGTAGCTCCAGCTTAGAATGTGAATAAATAACTATAGTTGTGACTTCATCAACGCGTTTCTCCCTATACAGGGCTTTTTCAAGATGAGTTAGTCACAGCATATGCACCTTTTTAAAGGTGTATCCCAAATTTCATTGGTCCAAAGTTAATTGGTAGTTTACTAAAGGTGGAATTTTATCTTGAATTGCAAAAAGAATTTCTCTTCAATATTTAAGGTGGTATTGGCAAACCTGATTAGTGAGGCAACCAATCCTATGCAGTATATTTCATAATATTAAATAAATAATTTAATATAAGAATTATAAAATGTGAAAAATGAAAAATAAATAAGTATACTGAATTATTACTAAAATATTGTGTTAACATAGTTTACTAGCAGCATAACTGTAATATGTCATGATTTGACACTTAAGTAAATACAATATACACGTATAAGATAAAGATAAAACAGATAAATATAGGGGACTTAAAATTAGTAATGTCTTAGTCTAACCGGTAACGACATTAGCTAGTCTAATAAAAAAGGGGAGATATCCAACTCAGAGTTTAGACCTGCAGGATATAATGTGTCATACTTATATATAAATTCAGCCTCTTTCAGTTTTAGAAAATTTTCACAGTCATTAAGTTAATATAAGTTAATATAAAGTGAATTGTTTTGCAGTTGCTATCTGTTAAATCCAAATAGTGAAAGATATGTTACTGAGTTAGCATTGAGAAATCAGCAGGGTGCTTTTCCAGCTCTGAGAATTGGAAATTCATAGCTAACTTATATGATAAAGGGACAAAATAAATAATAAAAATATAATACAAAGCTGTTTTATTACACATAACTAAAGATATTGCAAGAAGTTTAATATTTTTTTTTTTTTTAGCATTGTAAGGCGCAACATTGTGCCTCCAAGGCCTTAGTTTAGAAAACACTGTACTCACATTATATGGTCTAAATGACTTGATATAAAGATTTGAGTGAAGCATTGATGAGTGTATATTGTCCAAAGAGTCAACTGGGTTTTGTCAAATACTGGGAACTAGGTATGTGCATTCAGAGCATTCATTATAAAATGACTGCTGAATATGGCAGACGCCAGCAGCATTCAGCTCTTTTCAGAGACAGATTTATTCTTGAAAAAGTACAAGACACTAATATCTTAGGGCTAGATTACGAGTGGAGCGGTATTTTGTGCTCATGCGTGTGCGGTAACTGCACTAGACGTAAGCCTTTTTGCATGTTAGCGCACATATTACAAGCTGAAAGTAAAATGTTTTTGCACAAGTGCTAACCCAACATGCACAAAAAGCCGAAGTTAGAATATCGTGACCGCATTGACGTATTTCTCCATAGAAGTCAATGGAGCAAGAAAAGTGAAAAAAAAACACCCTAGTAGTGCGCAAACCCAATCCAATTTTGTGATAACCCGACATGAAAATGTGAATATTTCACATTCCAATGCTCTTCACATAACAGAATATGTTCTATTTATACATAAATACACATATATATATATATATATATATATATATATATATATATATATATATATATATATATATATATATATACATTCTGCTATATACAGAACAGTTAAATGAAATATTTACAGTGAATTCACAGAATAACACTTTATTAAAAATTAATATTGCATAAATATGCTTTAACATGTTTTCATCTACTTGACTGCAAAGGGCTCCAATACACTTTATATATATATATATATATATATATATATATATATATATATATATATATACAAAATTGCAGAGGTGAACAGCACTCACGAATATGTCATCTACCTGGTGCTCTCTCTAGGGAGAAACAAACAGTAAAGCAGTTATGGATCCCACGGACGGACTCCGTGTTGCAGCAAGGACCCAAATGAAGCAGGCACACAGGTTTTTTCAAAAACACTCCGGTTTATTGGCAAAGTTGTTTACCAAACGTTTCGGCTCACACACGAGCCTTTGTCAATGGTGTACAAAACCAAATGTGAAAACTTAAACACAAACTCACCTTAAATACCCACCCAGCCCAAGTGATAGACCAATCAGAGAGTGTAACCGCGGCACACCCACTCACACAGACCTACAGACTGGATTACTAAATTAAGAACACAAGTAGAAAAATACAAACAGGACTTACTAACATTTAAGAACAAAAAATTTGTTACGGTTGAGAACGACTATAGAGAGAAAAAAGTATACAGCTGGTTATTTGGGAAGGACTCTACTTGGGGTGGACGCAGGAGAACACCTTTTAACAAAAACAGATGAATTAGTTGCTGATGACGGGGACAAGTTCCTTGAAAACGTTTCAATAAAAAAGAGACTTTTGTTGTTCTCACATTCACGAAAGACCTGAGAGTGCAGTTATTTATATTGGAGATATCTAAGACATCACTGCACCCAGGCAGGCGACCTTGGGAGGGTATATCCTGTGATAAAGGGACGGTATTATATATATATATATATATATATATATATATATATATATATATATATATATATATATATAATAGCATTATTTGGAAGTGAAGGGCACTCTCAGGTATTTTTAGAGAAACACAGAAATGCTTTATTGAATCATCAAAAACAGAGTCGATGTTTAGGCTCACATCTGAGCCTTCTTCAACACAAAGAGAATCTTCAATCGGTGTGTAGCCGTGCTCCCAAAACAGGAAATGAGCTCATATATATATATATATATATGTCTATATGTGTATACATATGTATTTATTTGTTTATATGTGAATATATGTCTGTAAATACATATATACTCATATAAATACAAAAATTCATCTGTATGCGTATATAAATATATCTGTGATAATGAAAGAAGGAGAGAGCGCACAAAAGGACTCTAACGCCTAGATTAGGAGTCTTGCGTTAGCCTTAAAAAGCAGCGTTGAGAGGTCCCAACGCTGCTTTTTAACGGCAGCTGATATTACGAGTCTGGCAGGTACAGGTGTACCGCTCACTTTTTTTCCGCGACTCGAGCATACCGCAAATCCACTTACGTCAATTGCGTATCCTATCTTTTCAATGGGATTTGCCTAACGCCGGTATTACGAGTCTTGGAAAAAGTGAGCGGTACAGCCTCTCCTGTCAAGACTGATACCGCATTTAAAAGTCAGTAGTTAAGAGTTTTATGGGCTAACGCCGTAACATAAAACTCTTAACTAAAGTGCTAAAAAGTACACTAACACCCATAAACTACCTATTAAACCGAGGGCCCCCACACATCGTAAACACTTAAATACATTTTTTAACTCTTAATCTGCAGACCGGACATCGCCGCCACTGTAATAAATATATTAACCCCTAAACCGCCGCACTCTCGCATCGCAAACACTAGTTAAATTTTATTAACCCCTAATCTGCTGTCCCTAACATCGCCGACACCTACCTAAATTTATTAACCCCTAATCTGCCGCCCCCAACGTCGCCACCACTACATTCAATTTATTAACCCCTAAACCTAAGTCTAACCCTAACCCCCTAACTTAAATATAATTTAAAATAATCGGAAAAAAAATACTACAATTAAATAAATTATTCCTATTTAAAACTAAATACTTACCTATAAAATAAACTATAAGATAGCTACAATATAACTAATAATTATATTGTAGCTATCTCAGGGTTTATTTATATTTTACAGGCAACTTTGTATTTATTTTAACTAGGTACAATAGTTATTAAATAGTTATTAACTATTTAATAACTTACTAGTTAAAATAAGTACAAATTTACCTGTAAAATAAACCCTAATCTAAGTTACAATTACACCTAACACTACACTATAATTAAATAAATTACCTAAATTAACTACAATTAATTACAATTAAATTAAATAAACTAAAGTACGAAAAAAACAAACACTAAATTACAGAAAATAATAAAATAATTACAAGAATTTTAAACTAATTACACCTAATCTAATCCCCCTAATAAAATAAAAAAGCCCTACCCTATACTAAATTACAAATAGCCCTTAAAAGGGCCTTTTGCGGGGAATTGCCCCAAAGTAATCAGCTCTTTTACCTGTAAAAAAAATACAATACCCCCCCAACAAAAGGTACCATCATGTAGTGTTAGTCTTCGGATAGAAGAGGTTGCTCCGCGTCGGATGGCTTGAAGATGGACCCGCTCCACTCCGGATGGATGAAGATAGAAGATGCCGCCAGGATGAAGACTTCTGCCCGTCTGGAGGTCCTCTTCTGCCCGGATCGGATGAAGACTTCTGGCCGTCTGGAGGACCACTTCTGACCGGTTGGGTGAAGACGTCTCAAGGTAGGGTGCTCTTCAAGGGGTTAGTATTAGGTTTTATTAAGGGGGATTGGGTGGGTTTTAGAGTAGGGTTGGGTGTGTGGGTGGTGGGTTTTAATGTAGGGGGGTATTGTATTTTTTTTTACAGGTAAAAGAGCTGATTACTTTGGGGCAATGCCCCGCAAAAGGCCCTTTTAAGGGTTGTTTGTAATTTAGTATAGGGTAGGGATTTTTATTATTTTGGGGGCTTTTTTATTTTATTAGGGGGATTAGATTAGGTGTAATTAGTTTAAAATTCTTGTAATTATTTTATTATTTTCTGTAATTTAGTGTTTGTTTTCTCCGTACTTTAGTTTATTTAATTTAATTGTAATTAATTGTAGTTAGTTTAGGTAATTAATTTAATTATAGTGTAGTGTTAGGTGTAATTGTAAGGTTAGGGTTTATTTTACAGGTAAATTTGTACTTATTTTAACTAGGTAGTTATTAAATAGTTAATAACTATTTAATAACTATTCTACCTAGTTAAAATAAATACAAACTTGCCTGTAAAATAAAAATAAATCCTAAGATGGCTACAATGTAACTATTAGTTATATTGTAGCTAGCTTAGGGTTTATTTTATAGGTAAGTATTTAGTTTTAAATAGGAATAATTTAATTTTATTTAGATGTATTTAAATTATATTTAAGTTAGGGGGGTGTTAGGGTTAGACTTAGATTTTTGGGGTTAATAACTTTATTATAATGGCGGCAGAGTAGGGGTTAATAAATAAAATGTAGGTGTCGGCGATGTTGGGGGTGGCAGATTAGGAATTAATAACTATAATGTAGGTGGCGGCAGTGTCCGGAGCAGCAGATTTGGGGTTAATAATAAAATGCAGGTATCTGCGATGTCGGGGGCATCAGATTAGGGGTTAATAAGTGTAAGATTAGGGGTGTTTAGACTCGGGGTTCATGTTAGGTTGTTAGGTGTAGACATATAAAGTATTTTCCCATAGGAATCAATGGGACTGCGTTAAGCTGAACGCTGCTTTTTTGCAGGTGTTAGGTTTTTTTCAGCCGAATCAGCCCCATTGATTCCTATGGGGAAATCGTGCACAAGCACGTTTTTCCATTTTACCGCAACCGTAAGCAACGCTGGTATTGAGGTGAAATGTGGAGCTAAATTTTGCTCTCCACTCACTTTTTTGCGGCTAACGCTGGGTTTAAAAAAACCTGTAATACCAGCGTTGTCTTAAGTGAGCGGTGAGAAAAAAATGCTCATTAACACCACACACCATTACCGACAAAAACTCGTAATCTAGCCGTAAGTGTAGTATGTTTAATACAAAAAGATACACATAAAACCGTAGCCCAAATCCCTCTTTCAGAGCTACTCACAGAATTAAACCTCAAACATGTGAGGTATGTAATGACAAGCAAGCGAGATATACCTGAATCAGCATCCTCCAAAGAGTTAAAAAAACGTCCACTGTAAGGTATATTCAGACGCTGTTGAATCTTTCCCATCCGCTGTCTTATCCACAAGGAAAACACAAGCTTCTGCCAAGTGTCGCTCGATATGATTCACCAGTCCAGGCTAGTGTGATGACGTGAAGGGGGCGTGCCTGACTCGTTTCACGGACGTAACTCTGCATCATCAGAGGCTATCAATATATATATAAAAATATACAGATATATAATATATATAAATAGATAGATAGATAGATAGATAAATATACATACATATACCTATTAAGACATATGTAAGACCTCATATCTTTGAGCCTTATAACTTTTTTGTGCAATATTTATTTTAATAATTTTTATCAGATAGTTTTATTATGAGTGTAACTGTACATTTTGTTCGTCTCGCGTAACAGTTAACAAGAGCTCTGAGGTAGAAGTAATCATTCTAGTGTAAATAACAATTGCACTTGCGCGTTCGCATTTACTTTCGACTTGTAATACTAGTGCTCCTTTCAATGAGTGCAAACAGCCACGATAAACCCGATATCCTCTCACGAAACAGTTAGCGCATCGTAATCTGGCCCTTAGTGTGTGGCACTTTTACACTTTCTCTGGCTCCGAAAAGAATCGAATGCCACTGGTGACCGCCATATTCAGCATTCATTTTTATAATGAATGTTCCGAATGCACATCCCTACTGGGATCATAGACATCATAGACAATATGCATGCTGCAAATAATCATAGAGAAAATGTGGATCCTTGTACTACTCTATGTAAAAGAAGTTTAGCTATGTACTATACACCTGAAGAAACTCTTTGACTGTTGCGCACAAAAAGTGACACTGCACTTAAATATCTTCTGCCATTTATATGAAACAGCTGAATTTAGAGGGAAAGTAACACCTTGAGATTTTAATATAAAATGCTGTTATGCATAGTAAAAAAACCTTGCAGCAAACTTCCAGTATTTATTTTGTCACTTTTTTAGGTAATTTAGCTCTAAAAATTATGGATTTCCTATTTCTCAGAGTATGAAATACACTCTGCTGACTTATTAAGGCCAACTCTGCTACATATATTTCCCTAGTTATCTTTTATTGATAAATGTTTGAGTACAGTGTCATACAATGTCCCTTTAAAGATGATGAAAGCTGTGCTTCCTAGACATCATTATTTCATAATCTACAGTATCAAATTATTTATCAAGGTCAAATATTAGTTTTAAATAACCATCTTGTTTTCTTGTAATAAAAATGAGGTCAGCAAAAGAACTAAGGCTGCATAAGTTGTTTTCATTAAAGCAGACTTCAGTGGGTCTCTAGCTCTGAATGTAATGATGCTGTTTTTAGAAGCAGACTAACAACTGATTCCAAAAGAAAAAAGCTGGAACAATTTTATGAACGCTTCATTTGAAGAGACAGGCTTGTATCCAAATCCCAGAGCATGGGGTAGAACTCTTGATTGGTTCATATCATGCATACTCCTACACAGGGAAAATTAGACCACAGCATAATAGAGTTCACATTGAGATTCCTAGGTTATTGGTTTCATAAGACATCACAAGGGATGTGGCATCTCTAATAGAAAATACTTTGTGAAAATAGAGGATAAGCTCATTGCATGAGATAAAGCTAAGGGGGACTTAAAATGATGCCACTGCTGTAGAAGTTGTCTATTATACAATGACAGAATGAACAAGAATAGTCTTGTGATGTTATTTTAGATTAGGACTGACCATACTTTAGTGAGATGGTTTACTTTTGTGTGAGTTTATCAGTGTGATCTACTTATGCATGTGCTAAGCTTAAGGAAATCTGAGATTGCTCAGGAAACTGATCTTCATTTAACACATTGGATAATATTTTGTGAAAAATACCATTTTTTTCCAGTTGAGGCCACTGTATGTAGTCATGGGTCAAGGGGGAATGCATGGGAACGGAGTTCCTGCACTATTTTTGCAGGAGAAACTAAGTTTCCTCTGGACAGAGAACAGAAATGCTTCAGTAAACACTGCTGCTGCTGGTAGGAGGAGCTAGAGGAAGTCTGGTTAGAGGGATAGTGAGATCCTCTAGTAATGGGCAGTAACCTTTCCTACAAAACACTAAATGCAAGCCTGTCAGCAGTCCTGATGTGTGATCCCCCTGCACTGTGTGAAACACATTGTGATTACAATTCTGTGTGACTTGCTCTGGGGTAATTTAGCTCCCCTCAGCAGAAATAGGACTATTGCACCTTAAGTGGTGAGACTCTGTGACAGAAGAGGATTCTCAGGCCCGAGGCAACTATTCAACCCTTCATTGGATTTAATTTGCTTTCATTAACCCAAGTGTATAGATAGACATTAAATACAGTGTGTGCATGTGTGTATAAAACAATATTAATTGTGAGGGGAGGTGGAAATCTTGGTGAGTTCCCACACTTTTGTTTTGCAGGACTTGACCCCTGTATGTAGTGCTTCAAGGGACACTAAAGTCTAAATCAAACTTTCATGATTCAGACAGAACATGCAGTTTTAAAAACTTTACAATGTACTTAAATTATTAAATTGTGCGCTTTCTGAGGCACCAGCCCCTACTGAGCATGTGCAAGAGTTCACAGTGTATACTTATATGAGTCTGTTATTGGTTGAAGGCTGTGCTGTCACATGATACAGGGGGGCAGCAAATTGAAGTACATTTGGAAATTTGACAGAAAAAAAACATACTGCTCATTTAAAAATCATAGCGCTAAATTATGACTCAAGATCTCTGGTTAATTCTCTAAAAGTACCCCAAATGCCCGGAAAATAGAGGGCATTATAGTTTTTTATTTTAAAAAAATTTAGTATTTTTTTAAAATAAAAAAAACTGCACTAGGCAGTTTTGGGGCTTTAAAGTTGGTGGAAGTGGGTGTTAGGAAAAAAAAGCACTGAAAAGTGCCTTTACATTTCGGTCTATGGGAACTGTGTGTTCCCAGTAAATATATATATATATATATATATATATATATATGAGACAATGTGTATTTACACATATCAACACATAAATATATACAGTATTTGTATATAGTCAATAAACATATATATTTACAAACTGCTGCCCATTGCTGCTCTACTTACCTCTTTGGTGCGCGAGGTTCTGGGCCCATCAGATATATGTAGAAATATGTTCTGTATTTATGAATAAATATAATTTATTCTTTCATATGAAGAACATTGGAATGTGTAATATTCATATTTTCATGACGGTTTAGCGCACTTGAGAATACGGCCCATATTTATCAAGCTCCGTATGGAGCTTGTGGGCCTGTGTTTCTGGTGAGTCTTCAGACTCGCCAGAAACACAAGTTATGAAGCAGCGGTCTAAAGACTGCTGCTCCATAACCCTGTCCGCCTGCTCTGAGCAGGCGGACAGGAATCGCCGGAAATCAACCCGATCGAGTACGATCGGGTTGATTGACACCTCCCTGCTGGCGGCCGATTGGCAGCGAGTCAGCAGGGGGCGGCGTTGCACCAGCAGCTCTTGTGAGCTGCTGGTGCAATGTTAAATGTGGAGAGCGTATTGCTCTCCGCATTTAGCGAGGTCTTGTGGACCTGATCAGCACTGTCGGATCAGGTCCACAAGACCTTTAATAAATAGAGGCCTATGTAATCATGTTTGTGCGTGAGTAAGGTGTTAGGTATTTCTTTCCACTTTTTATGCTCCATTGACACCTATGGGGGAATAGGTTGTCGCATGCACGATATTCTAAGTTTGGCTTTTATGCACGCTGTGTTAGCGTGCGAGCGAAAACAGTTTACTTTCAACTTGTAATACGAGTGCAACCCGACGTGCGCAAAAAGCTTAATTCTAGCGCAGTTAACAATCGAGTGGGAGAGTTAAATATGTAAATTTGTTATTTAAATAATCTTATTATTTTTTTTTTTTTGCTATCTTTTTCTTTTTAAGATAAAAACATTTGTATACAGGAAATGTATATCTTATTGATGACAGTAGCTATGTCTTTTTCGTTTTACAATAGTGCGTTATTTAAACACTACAAATGTAAAACATGTTTTTAAAGGGAGAAAGCTTGCACTTTATGAAACATGTAATTTGAGCTATAAAGTGCAATTTGCGCTATATTTAACTTTTTTATTGAAACCAGGAATTGGTCATGCTCAAAACTAGTAAGATTTTGTGACACATGAGACTTGACACATATGCAAAGACTGAATTCCTATTTTTATATAAGAAGATGTTTGTGTGCATAAGAAATAATAACACAAAAGCCGTAAAAAAAATTTGAAGAAACATTTTTTATATTGTCCAAAGTGATATGTAGAAAGTAAAGTACTATCATTGATTATAATGACAGGAATAATGCGCAATATTGCAAAATACCATATTCAGTCAAACATCTGCAGTCTGGAACACGGATTTAAACCAAGATCTGTAGCAAATTCCTACCAGCCATGTGGTTTTCTCAGTAGATCTTGAGGATTTTCCACTTGTAAGAATTTACACAATGCTCTCAAGCTTATTCCCTATACCACATGTAGACCCTAGCTTTATTAACCATTAAAAGGAAAAGCAAATGTATTCATATTCCCTTTTGTGTCTTCTATGAAATGCTTCAACCCAAGGCTATTCAAAAATACTAAATGTACACTATAAAATCTCTGAAAAATCAGAAATAGGTGAGCAACACCTGACCTGAGCGTCTGAATCAGCTCATAAAGGGATATAAAACAGTGTTCGAACAGTGAAACAGACTAAGCAGTGGGTTATACATTATTATCATTTATTTGTATAGCGCCGCCAAATTCCGTAGCGCTGGCACAGTGAGTCTTATGTTACCCCGGCAGGCAGAGCTGACAGTATACTCGGTCACTGTACATAGGGAGTCTAGGTTTTATCTATAGAGCATGCGTGTCTATTTTCACTGTCTATTTCCACTGTTCCTGTATCAAGTGACAGTCATCAGCCAATCACAAATGCATATATGTATATTCTGTGAATGCTTGCACATACTCAGTAGGAGCTGGTGACTCAAAATGTATAAATATAAAAAGACTGTAAACATTTTGTTAATGGAACTAAATTGGAAATTTGTTTAAAGTTGCATGCCTTATATGAATCATGAAAGTTTAATTTTTGGCTTGATTGTCCCTTTAACTGGAGGGAACTGAAAAATGCTTCTGGATATTCAAATCTTTGTCTGCCAGTACATTTTAAAACAAAAATATTTCTACAGTTACTGAGATTTATTTTATATGACAAAAAAATTTAATTTATTATATCACACTTTATCCTCACAGAATATCTCATGACCAATCTATTTAAGAGGCTATCCTCTTAATTTAGCCCTGATGATCAAAGATTCTCCAGTGTGGAGAAAAATCTTAGTTCAGACTTCACAGGGACTGAACTCAATGAAAGCTCAAAGAAAAAGGGCTGAACTCTTCACCACTGCAAGATCTCTCTCATTTCTGTATCCGAAGAAGAGACAAGTCCAGTGTAATATAGCACTGCATGAGTATTTTGTTTTACAAACACTTTGTGCATTGTAATGTATATATTTTTTTTACTTTTCAGATGTGTGCTTTTTTGTATTATTGCATTTAAGCTTTTAACTTTCTATTTCATATTTTAATACATTTAGATTTAGTACCCAAAGTATGTCTGTAAACATTTTAAACAAACTGGTCTCACTAATTTATCTCGCCAGCTGTATGCAGGTTAATCGTGCTCACAATTCATAATACACTTATTTTAATTAACAGAAAAGTAATAAATACTAAATTATAGACAAAAGCAAGTTGAATTGTAGTGAAAACATTTCAGTTTAATATATAATTGATGCAAACCAAGCCTTTATATCAGCCCCAGGTATTCTGTAGTTACCTTCTCTCTCCTATGTGAAATTTTGTATCCCAGAGAGCTTCATTACTTTCTATGGAAGGCATCTCTCCGGGACTTCCAGGTTCTACCCTTTATCTTAGAGAGTTCAATAAGTTCAGCCCCTGTAAAGTCTGCACTATAATTTCGCTCCAAACTAGAGAATGTTTGATTATCTGGCACATAGAAAGCAATGAACCTCTCTGGGAAACTGAAACTCACAGTTTTTAAGTTTTATTTTATGAAGACGGAATGCAAAGTGCAATGTAATTTTTTTAAAATACACATAAATATTCAAAGTATGATCCTAAATTGTTAAAGTTACACAGAAACTGTGAAAGCATAATCAGAATGTGTAAATTCACCATCCTAAATATACTGCTGGAAAAAATGCAAAATAGAAAGTGCAAATTTAAATGTAATAAAACTTAATCTGAAGGGTAAAGCAATATAAAATACAAAGCCCAAACATAAAATCCATCAGAACTCTCATGTCATGTAGTGCTATATTGCACTGGGCTTTTCTCTCCTTCACATTCAAAAATGCAGAGAACATATTTTGGAGAAGTATAGCAACATCTGCCTTTTAAGAGTTTCAATAGGGATCTCAAAGTGCTGCGGGATCTCTTGGCTGTTTCTGGTATTCAAAGTGCATATATAGGGAGCCAGAATGTAGAACATTTATTGTGAATATTTTTATAATTTAAAACAAAATACAAATTAAATACATTGATTCAAAGCTTTGATGTCCTTTAAAAATATGCATATTATTTGCAGATGAAATAATAAAAGAATAATTCTGCTTAATCAAGCATATCAAAATACAAAATTGACACATATTCATGGGTGACACAGAGGAAGTCTCAAGCCCAAATTGGATTCAGGAGCTCAGTTCCACATGATAAGCTTCATTAAAGAGAAATCATGTTGGTCTCTTGTTGCATGTTACTATTTATGAGATGATTCCACTAAGCAGATGAATCCAGTTATAAGCCTCTATTTCAGTGTTCTTGTCAGGTTTGGCTGTACCATCAACATGTCATAACATTCATGTAGGTATTAATGAGTGGCCTATGCTCTTGGCTTTGACTGCTTTTACATCAGAAAATACCTCTTTAAATAAGACTTTACTGGAAACACAGTGATGGGACTATTGCCTAACACCATTATATAACAACAATATAGTTTTGTTTTACAGTTCTTGCACCTACATTATTAAACTCCTGTTTATGAAGGAGCAATATCAGTTACAGTTTCAATAATGTAGGTGCAAGAATTGTAAAATGTGTTGGGACTTTGCACTCATGAAGGGTATGATTGTGTAAGCCTGTTTACAAAGTCATATTTTCTTTTAAAAACACATCCACAAAGGCGCAATCTCATTTGAAAATCTTTTTTGTGGCTACAATATTGCAATGGAGCGGTTTCACCTTTTACAATACTGTTAAAATCCAGTTTTGGAAAATGAGAAAAGTCCTTCTCAAATGGGATTTGAATTATTTTTTTAAATTTTTTATGAAAATTTTTTTTTATATATATTATTTGAACGTGTCAATGTTGTGGAATGCCAATCAAAACGGGCAAACATTTTGTCTCAACAAGTTCCAGTTGTAGAATTTGAGTCCAAAAGTGTTTTGAGAAACATGCAAAAATTAGTTCTCTGGTGGATTTGAATAACCGCAAATTATAGGGGATGTTTATGGAACAGATTCATGAGAAAAACAATAGAAACAAAGATTATTATGGGCTTGATAAATATGTTTTGGAAAGCTATTCAGGTGGCATGGAATCTAAGCCTATTACTTTTATACAATGTTGAAATACTTTCTTTATTCACTTCTGGTTGACCTAATACATGAAAAAACAAACATAACTATCTATCAATAACACATTGTCATTGACTATTGTTTTTGTAACAGCATGTTGGTTTATAAGTCTGACAATCTGTATATTACTTTATAAGCTTAAAACAATATACAAAGTGATATTTATAGGTAAAAGGCCTCAGGCCAAAAACACAACTGACAGTGGGATCCACCCACTTCAAAGGTAGCATTCTTATTGCCCCACCCAGGAAAACCCCTTCAAAACCTCATGGTTCCAAACTCTTCCATGAGGGTCCCTTTCATAATCACAAATAAGAAGAGCTTTGTCACTGAGAACAGTCAAGCAACATGGCTGAGCTCTCAAAATAGGGAATGTATTTGTGTAATGAGAGGTCACACAGGGTCACCAGACCCAATGTCTCAGATTCATCTCATTCATGCTCATTAACAATGATGCCATTTTGATAGGGCTGTCATCTTGCCAGAGCAAGTACAGTGTCTGTGAGTCTATTGTATACTACTAGGGCTCAATGTAACCTACAGCTGCAGTGCCACTAATGTGTCATATACAGCACAAGTAATATGAGCACTCAAGCATGGAACAGCAGAATCTATGGAAATCTGCTGGGCTTTAAATCATAAAAATATGTAATCATTTGCAAATGGTTAAACACTATATAGAAGAGAGCAGATTATACTATAGACAAATGCATTTTTATACTTTTAATTTATATTTAACTAATAAATTATATCTAAAATAATATAGACCATATTTTGAGCAGGCTCAATACAATAATAGCTATAGTTATTTATTTGTAAAGCACGGTCATATTCTGTTTCGATGGTTACATGATTAGTGGTGCACAATGAGACATCGTATAGTTAAAAAAGAAATGCAGATCCCATTAACATACTAAACAAAATGCATTAAAACAGGAGGAAGACCCTGCTCCCAATAGTTTACAGATAAATATAGAAACAAGCAGGACTTGTATACTTTGCTGAAATAGAGATAGACAAATATATATCATGTATTTTCTTGTTGTGGAATAATAAATACATGCTGCCTGCATGAGCTGTAGATGCCGCATTTTCCTATTTTAAGTGGGAGAACTAAATTAAAAGTACTTATTATTTTATCTATTGAAATGCTATCCCCAGTAGGAAGGACTTTGCCTTTTTTTTAATTTCCCAATTTGGTGCCGTGTTTGAATAATGTAAACCATGTTTGAAAAGCTAGATTTAATAACACTTTAAAATAGAGAATATATTTCAAATTCTATTGTTATCATCTGATATTTCAGGTTCTTCTTGATATTCCTTTTGTAAATTGTAGAATAGCTATATCACAGTTAAAAATAACATTTAAAGTGGCGTGCAGTACATTTCATATTTGGGTTGAATGCTTCTGTAATATACATCTATCTGCAAAATGCTTCTTACCAAGTTTTGTTTTTTTTTATTATCTGTTTATTTATTAAAATCAGTAATACAGAGAAATAAAGGGACCCACAAGCAATGAATACAATAAATAAATAATAGTATAGAAAATAGTCCATAGTTTGTGCTTGCCGTTTAAATAGAAGATCTTCACTTACAGGAAAGGGTTCTTGCCATCTGTCAATTTCCTTATAACAAAATAAATCCATAAACAAAAATTACATGACAAATTGCTAATACAGTCAAGTCTTCTCTAAACAAATCATTAGACTTTCAACATTACACTTACAAAGATATACAAAGTAAGGTGTATATTGGAAAACCTTCCTCTTGTGGTTGCATCCCCCTCCCCATGATCTAACACATTCATCTAAGACAGATTGGATCACATATAACAAATAGACCCCTAATAAACAGCTGAATCTGTAGTATTAAAGTCCAGACACCATTGCCCTCTCAGTTAAGCCTGTATATTGTAATCTGAGGGGTGAGAAGTTGTAATTGGAGACAGTGTGGTAGGGTACAAACATAACTGTCCCACTTTTTTCATAAAAACCTTTACTCTAGAGTTTAGATCAGCTATCGTATCATATAGCTCAACTGTGATCTGCTGTAAGATCTCTTGCTTGAGTGCCTGTAAAGTAAGTGGTGTGTAACTAAGCCAAGATATCAGTTGTCTTGCTAATGAGACAATTGTACCTATACATCTCTCTTACTTCTTTTACTGGTTATGTACACTAAAGAAATAACCAATTCCCTAGTCAATGCTACCTCTATTTTGCATTTTTTGCAGTTTAGCCAAAATAAAATGATCTACCAAAATCTTGTCAACAATGGGCATAACCAAAGCAGATGAGGAAGGTCAGGGTCAGTCGGTCTACACTCATTGGCTGTCTGCCTAACCTATTTCTGATACAGTCTTGGTGTGATATAAATACAGTATAAAAAAGATGGGGGTGTCTCAATTCTTGGAATAAAGTCGCCCTTTGAACCCCCTCCAAGCTATGCTGTATCTGCCGCTCTGACACCGGGTCTTCCAATATAGTTGACCTATTAGTGGCCATATCTGACAAGGTTATTTTACTCACTTTTTGTAAAAGCATTTTATTTATAGGGGATATTGAATTCACACTTTTCGCTACAAGAGTTAGCAGTATATAATATGCCCCTTTTTTATCAATGAAGAGACATAGAGCTAGTTTACAATTTGTGCGCTATTGTTAGCGTAGAACAGGATAAGCAATATTGCAACCATGCTAACTAGTGTGCATATTACAAGTTGAAAGTAAACAGTTTGTGATCAACTAATTAGTGCGCATGAAGACTTAGCATAAAGTGTAATGGTTAAAAAAAAGTCTAACACAGCATAAATACATTACTTTCTGTTTAAAATATTTCATATAAATATAAATATTTTTTTAGGGTTTAAATGTATAAGGTATATGACAAGGTAGTTGACTAGAAATGACTATTATATATATATATATATATATATATATATATATATATATATATATATATATATATACAGTATATATATATATATATATATACAGTATATATATATATATATATACTGTATATATATATATATATATATATATATATATGTATATGTGTGTGTGTGTGTGTCTGTGTATGTACATTTAAACATGAAAAATAATTTAAAATCAATTTTAATATTGTTTAATATGTTTTACTGTGTTTTTACTGTAAATATTTTACATTTTAATATTATTCACTTAGAAGAATGTTCTCTCTCTCCCTCTCTCTCTCTCTCTCTCTCTCTCTCTCTCTCTCTCTATATATATATATATATATATATATATATATATATATATATATATATATATATATATACCTGTATATATTCATATAGCTATATAGGTATAGATATATATTTTTTAAAAAATCATCAGATATATTGAAATATGTATTTTAAAATAAAGAAATGCCACCTCTAATCTATCCCATAATGTTTAGCCTGCAAATATGCAAAGTGGTGTTTGTTTGGCAATAACTACAGTGACACCAGGGCCCAAGAGCTGGAGTGGGCCCATAAAAGCCAGCCTATACATAGGCGTATGCAGAATGTGTACAATCCGAATGCAAAGAAGCCTTTTATTAGTGTAAGTTACAGGTCCATCTATCCTAACATTATTATATTGAGCAGAATGTATTTTATTACTTTTGCTTTTTATTTTTACCTTTGGGCAGCCCAAAAAAATCTTGCACCAGGACCCTCTTTTGAGTAGGTCCGCTACTGGAATTGCCAGTCTCTGTCAATAACTGATGCACACAATTAAGTCCCTTCGCTTGCCACTACAGAAAAGGTAATGCAGAGAAGCCTGACATATAGGGGCATATGTATCAAGCTCCGTATGGAGCTTGATGCCCCGTGTTTCTAGCGAGCATGCAGGCTCGCCAGAAACAACAGTTATGAAGCAGCGGTCACAAAGACCGCTGCTATATAACCTGTCCGCCTGCTCTGAGCAGGCGGACACACATCGCCGGAAATCAACCCGATCAAGTACGATCGGGTTGATTGACACCCCCTGCTGGCGGCCCATTGGCCGCGAGTCTGCCGGGGGAGGCGTTGCACCAGCAGCTCTTGTGAGCTGCTGGTGCAATGCTGAATACGGCGAGCGTATTGCTCGCCGTATTCAGCGAGGTCTGGCGGACCTGATCCGCAGTGTCGGATCAGGTCCGCCAGAACATGATAACTAGAGGCCAATGTCTGTATTACCTTACAAAGGTAAATATATAATATTTGGTTTCTGTGAATGGGACGAAATTCCCCCAAAGTCTCTACACCTGTTTCGCTGCTAAGTGTGGCAAAATGACCATTGAACAGGGTGCAGCACATTTTGTTCTAGGGTGGGGATGGTAAAGTAATTTGCTGCACATTGCCAATCTAATGCAAATGTACTGAGGGCTGTCCAGTTATAAAGTTTCAAATTAGTTAGGCAATTCCCCCTGGGGTTTTCTCATGCACAATTTTCGAGTATCACATGCAACGTTTTCAGTGTGTTCAGAGTCTAACAACTTTGTTAACAAAAGAGGTAGCATTTGGAATGCATACAAAAATTTATGAAAAGTTATAATTTTAATTAATTTCACCCATCCTGGAAGGGACAACCGTAACTGCTTCCAGATATTTAATTGACCCACTATTTTATAAATTATGGGTCTATAATTGAGGGTATACCAAGTTTATGGGTTAATAGACAGTCTGATTCCCAACATGTCATCTGCACATAATGACAAGTGCAGCTGTACTGCTTCAAATGAAAGTCATGCAATCTCCCTATGAATTAGCCATGCTAGTGGCTCAATAGCCAAATTAAAAAAGGAGCGATGAGAGAGGACAGCCCTGCCTTATGCCCCTCTTCAAGGAGAAGCAAGGGAAAACCTTTACATAACTATTACATATGTCTTGTGTAAACGTATCTGATTACATTAAGTGAAGGACCCATAAACCCAAATCTCTCCCTAGTTATAAAAAGGTGATCCCAGAGAATCTTGTCATAGGCATTTTTATCATCAACCACCGGCAAAAATGCAGCCTGCTGCTGATGAGCCCTCAAAAGATTGTGCATCCTAGAGAAGTGAATATAAATGAATATACTTTTTGAATGTTAACCACTAGGGACCTACCCTTTATAAAGCCTATTTGGTCCTCATGGGCCAAAGCAGGCATGACATCCACCAACCTATTAGCCAAAATCTTGGCCAATAGTTTCTAATCAATATTCAGCAGGGAAATGGGTGCCTACCTGGCTTAGCTATGATAGTGATGAGGGCTTTCGTCATTCTACAAGAGGGGAGTGTTTTACCTGTTAAGATACTGTTGAATAAGATAGATAAGATTCAACTACTTCCACACTCAATAACTTATACATTTCTCCTGGAAGACCATCTGGTCTGGGGGTCTTACCCAACAGCACACCTTTAAAACTTTACCAATTTCCTCACCTGTAATGGGGCATTAAGAGAATCAATCTGTTATTTCATTAATTGTGGGAGTGAAAATCTACCCCCAAATTTTCCTTATTCACCATCTCTACTTCCTATGAATCATATAAGGTCTTATAGAAATTGCAAAATTCTGCCTTAATTACGACATTCTCTGAAACTAACTAAACTCCTAATTTAGCTATTGGATGATCTCATTAGCTTAATGATAGAGGCTAATAATTTCCCGGTCCTATTTCCAAATCAATAGAAATGTGCCTTTCTATCCCTGTTTAACATGTTTAAAGCAAAGCCTATACAGTTCTGTGGGATTCCTTTGAAATATGCTCTGAGTATTTAACAATTGTTTCAAGAGTATCAGCTCTCTTTCCCTACTTTTTTATTAACCCCATCTGCATAAGTAGTGATTACACCCCGAAGAACAAATTTTACTGCCTCCCAACTTAGGAAGGGGTCACTAAGGGGCTGAATATTCAACATTTTGTATGCATTCCATTCTCCAATTAAATAGTTACACAGGTTTAATAACACCTCCCACATTCCAAATAAGCGCATAGTGTTCCCTATTTATGGGTCTTTGGGAACAAGAATTCTTATCCAATCGCATGCTGGGGACAGGTCTGGTCACCTATAAGCGGTACATAGATGACATTCTGATGATTTGGCAGGGAGGTGAGAGTAGTTTTAATGATTTTTTTACATTAATGAATACTAATTCAAAAAATCTAAGATTTACTTGTGAAAAAATCAATTCTATGATCCATTTTCTAGATTTAGAAATATTTGTTCAGGACAATAAATTACACTCTAGAACATATTTTAAACAAATAGTTGCTTACAATTACATCCACCAACAAAGTTGTAATCATGATTTATGGAAGAAAAACATCCCTAAAGGTCAGTTTGTTCGGATAAAGAAAAATTGCACTAATATTAATTATAATATTAATTATGACACAATCTAATATCCTAATGGACAAATTTAAAAATAGAGGATATATAAAAAAAAGAATTAGAAACAGCAAGAAATGAGGTTCGAAGTTATAAGAGAGAAGACATTTTAAAAAAAAGAGAAAGTAAATAATGAAAATCTCTTTTTGCCTTTCATCACCTCTTTTAGTTGAAATAAACAGCAAATTGAAAGAATTAAAAAAAAAAAAAACATTGGAAGGTTCTGAAAAGTGATGATAAGATAGGTCACCTTTTACCGAACAAACTCCAAATAGTTTACAAGAAAGCAAGAAATGTAAAAACTAGATTGGCCCCTACAGATTTGAAGAGAATAGAGATAGGTAAAAATAGTGATCTATGGGGGAAGAAACTAAAAAAAAAATCCCTTGCCATAAGTGCAAACCCTTTAAACATGCCATGAAAAAGAAGGAAGTCAAATCATACACTACAGGAGAAACATTTAAGATCAACCAAATTATCAAATGCACAGATAAAAATGTTATATATCTAATAGAGTGCAAGTGTGGTGTTCAATACATAGGAGAATCAGTAAGACACCTACGAGACAGGATAAGAGAGCACATCATGTCAATTGAACACCATGACAAAAAGAGGAATACAGATCTGCATGTCCCAAAGCACTTTTTTAACTGTAATGGTGCAAATCTAAAACATTTCAAATTTATGGGTATCGATATGTTCAAATCCCTGGAGAGGAGGAAATTTACACAATGAGATCCTAAAGACAGAGGGTCTTAATTTAGAGTTAGATTTAGGGTGTCATCTTCTGGATTAGACTTTTTTAGTTTTTTTAGATCGTTTAGATTTCTTAAATTAATATACATATTATTCTACATGTATGTTTTCTACGAACTAATATGAATTATGAATTATTATGTATATTTATTCTGCCTCCTTATGTATGTATGTATGTATATTTTGTCTCCTAATTCATAATTATATATTTACATATTTACCGTATGATTTAACAAATTGATAAAATGTACACCATGCACTTTAGAAGGAATAATGTAAAACATATCCACCCCCCCCCTTTTTTAATCCGGTTCTGGATAAGTTTTTTTCACTGAATTGATAGTTAACCCAGCACTTGATATATAACTGCCTAAAGGCTCCTAAAATGGGGTACCTAGCCACCCCAGAAAAAATAGTACAGACAAAGTGTGATTAGGAGCACCTAGAGGAAGGCTATGACAGAAAGGTGTATGTAAAATGTATGAATATACATTGGGGCAAAAAAGTATTTAGTCAGCCACCAATTGTGCAAGTTCTCCCACTTAAGAAGATGAGAGAGGCCTGTAATTTTCATCATAGGTATACCTCAACTATGAGAGACAAAATGTGGAAACAAATCAAATTGTCTGATTTGGAAAGACTTTATTTGCATATTATTTGGTATTATTTGGTCACCTACAAACAAGCAAGATTTCTGGCTCTCGCAGACCTGTATCTTCTTCTTTAAGAGGCTCCTATGTCCTCCACTCATTACCTGTATTAATGGCACCTGTTTGAACTTGTTCTCAGTATAAAAGACACCTGTCCACAACCTCAAACAGTCACACTCCAAACTCCACTATGGTGAAGACCAAAGAGCTGTCGAAGGACACCAGAAACAAAATTGTAGACCTGCACCAGGCTTGGAAGACTGAATCTGCAATAGGCAAGCAGCTTGGTGTGAAGAAATCAACTGTGGGAGCAATAATTAGAAAATGGAAGACATACAAGACCACTGATAATCTCCCTCGATCTGGGGCTCCACGCAAGATCTCACCCTGTGGGGTCAAAATGATCACAAGAATGGTGAGCAAACATCCAAGAACCACATGGGGGGACCTAGTGAATGACCTGCAGAGAGCTGGGACCAACGCACACACACTACGCCACCAGGGACTAAGATCCTGCAGTGCCAGACGTGTCCCCCTGCTTAAGCCAGTACATGTACGATCCCGTCTGAAGTATGCTAGAGAGCATTTGGATGATCCAGGAGTGGATTGGGAGAATGTCATATGGTCAGATGAAACCAAAGTAGAACTGTTTGGTAGAAACACAACTCGTTGTGTTTGGAGGAGAGAGAATGCTGAGTTGCAACAAAAGAACACCATGCCTACTGTGAAGCATGGGGGTGGCAACATCATGCTTTGGGGCTGTTTCTCTGCAAAGGGAACAGGACGACTGATCCGTGTACATGAAAGAATGAATGGGGCCATGTATTGTGAGATTTTGAGTGCAAACCTCCTTCCATCAGCAAGGGCATTGAAGATGAAACGTGGCTGGGTCTTTCAGCATGACAATGATCCAAAACACACCACCCGGGCAACAAAGGAGTGGCTTTGTAAGAAGCATTTCAAGGTCCTGGAGTGGCCTAGCCAGTCTCCAGATCTCAACCCCATAGAAAACCTTTGGAGGGAGTTGAAAGTCTGTGTTGCACAGCGACAGCCCCAAAACATCACTGCTCTAGAGGAGATCTGCATGCAGGAATGGGCCAACATACCAGCAACAATGTGTGATAACCTTGTGACTTACAGAAAACGTTTGACCTCTGTCATTGCCAACAAAGGATATACAACAAAGTATTGAGATGAACTTTTGATATTGACCATATACTTATTTTCCACCATAATTTGCAAATAAATTCTTTCCAAATCAGACAATGTGATTGTCTGGATTTGTTTCCACATTTTGTCTCTCATATTTGAGGTATACCTATGATGAAAATTACAGGCCTCTCTCATCTTCTTAAGTGTGAGAACTTGCACAATTGGTGGCTGACTAAATACTTTTTTGCCCCACTGTAAGTTATGTCATATGTCAACGTCTATTATAAAATATTTATTTTAAAACATGCATTACAAACTATAACAATATCCTTACAATATTACAACATGGATCCATGCGACACAGTGAACTCAAATTTGAACATTTGAAACAATAAAAACAATTAAAGTGGTTCCTGGATTACTGCATAGACCACGTTAATGGCATTAGTCTATTAGTCCCAAAGGTGAAAAGTCTGTGATAATCCATGTCAAATCCTAAAGTGGTGTCAATCTCAAAAGTAAAAAAGTCTGTGATAATCCATGTCAAATCCTAAAGTGATGTCAATCTCAAAAGTAAAAAAGTCTGTGATAATTTGTGTCACACCCTTTTTGTGGTATGCAAAAAAGGCACAAAAAACGCTGAAAAACATGAAAGGGAAAAATAGGTAATTACCCTTAAAACTTTTCTCAAAAATGCAAAAAGAGGTGAAAACATGTGAAAAAAAATGAAATAAAAAATAATATGTAGATAAAAAATGGAATTCCGTTATCCAAAAAAGTGTGTAAAAATAAAAATCCATTGGAAGAAATAAGTGAAAGGGAGTCCTATTTGGGAGAATGTTGATTATTTCAAGACGATCCTCCTATGTGTAGTGTTCTAAAAACCTGAAAGCAAAAAAAGTCAATAACGCTAAGGACTATTTGCATGTAGAAGAAATAGGCTTACTATATACTGTCAATGCATTTCGGCCTTATCATAGGCCTTTATCAAGATTAAATATGAGGTATGACGGAAGCCTATTTATATTGTGTATCATCCAATAGTTTACCAATTGTTTTAGTGCCAAAAATTGTGTTTGGGCCTTCTATGATGACGTTTATCCTGTTAGTAGTTAAACCTCATGTTTACACCGCTAGTGACCCCTTAAATGTCATTCCTTCCGGTTTATATATACTTTCTTAATTAGCTTTTGTATATATAGGATATTCTCATATTTATATTAATGGGTCCTTATAAAAATATTTTTAAACTTAATGAGTTTAGTTTGTTGCGTTTAATATTGCTATCTGGATCTTATTGGCGCGGGCAGAAGTGACGTATATCATAGATGCGTCACTTCCGTTCTACCCCATACCCATATAGTATGTGATAAATACATAAATAGTACATTGAATAAAATCTTTATGAGTATATCTACAATGCCTTTGTGTGAATCCTCTCAGACCCCTATAAGAGTATCCCAATTCTGCATTTCAAAAGGATGTAATTTCGCATCGCTGCACGTTACATCCCTAATACGGGCGGAAGTGACGTATGACACAATTACGTCACTTCCGTCTTAGACTTATAAATTCATGTTTCAATTGAAGGTATGTCTTTCCTGAAGTGACGTATGATACAATTAACTTCATTTTTGTTTTGGCCTCATATGTTTATGTTTATATTGAAGGCATGTATTTCAGTTGTGCGAATTATGCTTTTTCATTATTGGGAAAGGGATCTAAACGGAGGGGTGGGTGAAATGTCATAATTTGTGTTAGTTCATCTTCCTTATCACAACAGGTTAACTGAATGCATGAAAGGGTAGTTCAAACTATAGTGGCAAACTATTATACATCCTACTTAAAATCAACATAAATAAAAAATTAAAGCTAAAAATATAATTGTACATAAACATATACAAATGGATGCAATCTGTCTAAAAATAAGGGCAAACTGATGCAGTGATCTAAAATTGTCATGTCTAAAAACATTATCAAAAATAAGTGCAAATAGATACAGTATGTCTGAAAAAGACATAAAATGGAATATGAATTGATATAAATAAAATCTGATGTCAATCCTATTTTCTATGGGCTAAATGTATGTAGACAGTACATAAATATTTTATAAAATGGATTAAAATGTATATAAGAAACAGGTTTATATAAAAAATTATATAAAAAAGATAATATAAAAACAGGTGTATATAAAGAAAGTTATATATATATATAAAAAGGCAAGTCACATTGGATGTTAAGTCACATTATTAGTCATATAACCTTGCTTCAAGCTAGTATGAACATACATGCAAAGGGTTAAGGGAATATATCTATAGTGTGTCCTCATATCTCTTCATATGTTGAGGAGATGTGTTAGATCTTCCTTATTATTTAAACCTTTTGGGTAAAGGCAATCTAAATTGAAGATCCATTTGGATTCAGCAATTAGTAACTTATTTTCAACATCTCCTCCTCTCCAGTTCGGTATGATTTTTTGAATGCCCATATATCTGAAATCTTTGTTATTACCTCGGTGTTTGTTTGTGAAATGTTTATATAGAGCGGTTTCAGTATTTTTATTTTTGATCTGTGAAAAGTATTCCCTAATTCGGTATTTCAATTGTCTTTAAGTCTGAACAACAAATTGTAGGCCATAACTACACTGAATGACGTAGATCTCCCCTTTACTCTGACATGTTATTAGATCCTTTATTTCATATTTTACTTTTGTGTTGTAAGAAACAACATTTTTAGTTTTTATGCCATTTTTACAAGCTTTACAGCTTGGGCAAGGAAAAAAATCCCCTGATGTTTCTACCATATATGTCACTGGTTCCATGTTTTATTAATCTCAGTATACTGGGTGACAATGTGTTTTTGAGATTGTTAGTCTTCCTATAGACAAATCTTGGTTGACGAGTTAACTTTTCCCCTATAAAATCATCAGTTTTGAATAGTGGCCAGTGTTTCCTTATAATTCTCTCAATTATGGATTCATTTTCGCTATATTCTGTTATAAACGGTATAGTCAATATTGCATCTTCGGAGTTTGTATTTGTCTTTCTTTTATAAGTTAACAAATTCTTACAATCAGTTTTCCTAACCTCTTCTATGTTGGTGTCTAATATGATTTGACATCACTTTAGGATTTGACACGAATTATCACAGACTTTTCACCTTTGGGACTAATAGACTAATGCCATTAGCGTGGTCTATGCAGTAATCCAGGAACCACTTTAATTGTTTTTATTGTTTCAACTGTTCAAATTTGAGCTCACTGTGTCGCATGGATCCATGTTGTAATATTGTAAGATTATTGTTATAGTTCGTAATGTTGTACTTCATGTTTTAGAAAAAATATTTTATAATCGACGTTGACATATGACATAACTTATATTCATACATTTTACATACACCTTTCTGCCATAGCCTTCCTCTAGGCGCTCCTAATCACACTCTGTCTGTAACTTTTTTTCACTATCAGGTTTTTCACTATCCATTTTAATTATTTTAAACATTTTTAATATATCAATTAAAAGTATTACTTTAATGAATTTGCATTTATTTTGTTATATTTCTTTTATATCCCTTATACTTTCCACTGTTGAACTAATCGTCACAATATTTGTTGGTTTTCCAAGAGTAGTAATTATATTTTCATCTAACACTCTAAATGAGTTAACTAGCCCTTTAAGGAAACAGATACAAATAGGGCATGTATATGATGTCTGAATAGAGCTTGACAAAGGCATTGTGAAGCCGAAATGCGTTGCTCTATTTGCTACTGTTTTTGGTCCCATTCCGGCCACCGTAGTGGTTCAGCAGTTACTACCACTTTTGAATGCATGCTGACAATCTGCTATCCAGAAGCAAACAAATAGTTTGCACACTATCCTCTGGAGGTCCCTGGAGTGTCGAAACCGGAGGAGGTTTAAAATTGTATTCTACCTTTGAAGGTTCCAGGATCGCTAGATTCAGATCTTAAAAGCTGGTATCCTTGAAAGTTATAGTCCAAGCAGGGCCATTTCTAGAGAATCTGGCTCCCATGGCAAAATTCCAAAATGTGCCCCCCTCACAGATTCTAAAGTCCCCCTCTTAGACCTTGCATGTCACTCTGTCATTTAGAGGTCAGCTCCAAAGCAGCAGTGCACTACTGGGACCTAGCTGAACACATCTGGTGAGCAAATGACAAGAGACAAATGTGTGCTGCGGCGAAACACCAGTTAGCTCCTAGTAGTGCATTGCTGCTGCTAAGGATATGTACATATGCTTTTCCACAATGGATACCAAGAGAACAAGAATAATAGAATTGCCTTAACATTTTTTGGTGTATCCTGAATTATGAAAGTTTAATTTTGACTTTCCTATCCCTTTAAATATGTCCTTTTTCTACTACAATGTTTTTCCAAATATATTGATATTATCTAAAAATATCTTTATATCTTTTACTAATTGCCATTGTATTTATTATTTTCTTATAGCTATGCATATTGATTTGTTTAATGCATATCAATCCCTTTAAATTCTTATCCAAAATGTATCTACAAAACGTCCAATAGACTTTAAAGTTGAACTTTGCAAAAAAAGTCATAAGTAAGATAGGTAAGATTTTCTAAAGCATTGCAATATGTCACTGGGTGTATTTGAAACATATTTAGGGGTATTTTACAATTATTTAGAAAAGTTATAACAATTTTTTTTTTTACAAAAATCACTATTAAAGTCTGAGATTTTTGCACATAAATAATTTGATAAAGAACTGTAATAGCTGTTTATTTTTCAACTATACTATACACACAGGCAGTAATAGACAGAGATATGCACTCACAGACAGTAATAGACAGAGACATGCACGCACAGACATTCATAGACAGAGACATGCACACACAGGCAGTAACAGACAGAGACATGCACTCACAGGCAGTAATAGACTGAGACATTCACACACAGGCAGTAATAGACAGAGATATGCACTCACAGACAGTAATAGACTGAGTACATAAAAAGAGAGAAGCGCTCAACCTGGGAACAAACAATAGCATAATAGTTTGTTCTATGGCTAGTTACCACCCAAAAAGCAGCCTCTTTTTGCTCAACATGTTCCTTTCACAGAGAAGAACTTTCCTGAAGCATATCAGTCTGATCCTGACTTCACAGTACAGCCCAGCCTCAAAATACCAGGCAATCCCTCTCTGAGCAAGAGAAACAACAAAACCCCAGACGTACGTTTCGGCCTATTGTGGGCCTCATCAGTGATGTGCAGCCATATCCCTCTAGGCAGGCACACTGAGCAACAGGTCGACGTCTGGGTTCCCGCATCTCACTTAGGGAGACTTGCACTCACAGGCCTCTAGTTATCAATGTGCCTACTTACCTGCCTTCGCCGGCCCCAATACGCCCGCCTAAGCTCGCCTCACATCACCGCCGCAGACCTGAATACGCTTGCCAAAGTTATAAAAAAAAGCTGTCAAAAAGCAGCGCACCAAGTACGGGGAGATGAGCAGCGGACTGTGATAGTTATCACTCATCCGATCTCGCTGCTCTTCGGCTTTTTCCCAGCTTTATTGATAAGCTGTCACTAAGCACCCACACTAAACTACACTGTTCTACCCCCTATACCGGCGCCCCCGGAGCCCCCCGCAACTAAATAAAGTTATTAAACCCTAAACCGCCGCTCCTAGACCCCGCTGCAGCTATAATAAATGTATTAACCCCTAAACCGCCGCTCCCGGACCCCGCCGCCACCTACATAATACCTATTAACGCCTATCCTGCCCCCCCTATACCGCCGCCACCTATAATAAATTTATTAACCCCTATCCTGCGGATCCCGGACCCCGCCGCAACTAAATAAATTGTTTAACCCCTAAACCGCGGCTCCCAGAACCCACCGCCACCTATATTAAACTTATTAACCCCTAAATCTGCCCCCCCCCCACACCGTCGCCACCTCTAATAAATTTATCAACCCCTATCCTGCCCCCCTACACCGCCGCAACCTATAATAAAATTATTAACTCCTAAACCTAAGTCTAACACTAACCCTAACACCCCCTATCTTAAATATTAATTAAATAAATCTAAATAAATGTAACTCTTATTAAATTAATTATTCCTATTTAAATCTAAATACTTACCTATAAAATAAACCCTAATATAGCTACAATATTACTAATAATTATATTGTAGCTATTTTAGGATTTATTTTTATTTTACAGGCAAATTTAAATTTATTTTAACTAGGTACAATAGCTATTAAATAGTTATTAACTATTAAATAGCTACCTAGATAAAATAAAGTCAAATTTACCTGTAAAATAAAAACTAACCTAAGTTTCAATTACACCTAACACTACACTATCATTAAATAAATTATTCCTATTTAAAACTAAACACTTACCTGTAAAATAAACCCTAAGATAGCTACAATGTAATTAATAATTACATTGTAGCTATCTTAGGATTTATATTTATTTTACAGGTAACTTTGTATTTATTTTAACTAGGTACAATAGTTATTAAATAGTTATTAACTATTTAATAACAACCTAGCTAAAAGAAATACAAAATTACCTGTATAATAAATCCTAACCTAAGTTACAATTAAACCTAACACTACACTATCATTAACTTAATTAAATTAATAAACTACAAATAAATACAATTAAATACAATTAAATAAACTAACTAAAGTACAAAAAATAAAAAAAGCTAAGTTACAAAAAATAAAAAAATATTACAAGATTTTTAATCTAATTACACCTAATCTAAGCCCCCTAATAAAATAACAAAGCCCCCCAAAATAAAAAATGCCCTACCCTATTCTAAATTACAAAAGTTAACAGCTCTATTACCTTACCAGCCCTTAAAAGGGCCTTTTGCGGGGCATGCCCCAAAGTAATCAGCTCTTTTGCATGTAAAAAAAAATACACCCCCCAACATTAAAACCCACCACCCACATACCCCTACTCTAACCCAAACCCCCCTTAAATAAACCTAACACTAACCCCCTGAAGATCTCCCTACCTTGAGTTGTCTTTAGCCAGCCGACCACCGATGGAACAGAAGAGGACAGCCGCAGCGGCCGAAGTCATCATCCAAGGGGCGCTGAAGAGGTCTTCCATCCAATAGAAGTCTTCATCCATGCGGCGTCTTCAATCTTCATCCATCCAGAGCGGAATCAGCCAATCGGAATTAAGGTAGGAAAAATCTGATTAGATTCAAGTTCAATCCGATTGGCTGATCCAATCAGCCAATCAGATTGAGCTCGCATTCTATTGCCTGTTCCGATCAGCCAATAGAATGCAAGCTAAATCTGATTGGCTGATTGCATCAGCCAATCAGATTTTTCCTACCTTAATTCCGATTGGCTGATAGAATCCTATCAGCCAATCGGAATTCGAGGGACGCCATCTTGGATGACGTCACTTAAAGGAATATCCATTCGTCGGGTAGGTGTCGTTGGAAGAGGATGGCTCAGCGTCGGCTCGTTTGAAGAAGGCTCCGCTCCGGATGGATGAAGATTGAAGACGCCGCATGGATGAAGACTTCTATCGGATGGAAGACCTCTTCAGCGCCCCTTGGATGATGACTTCGGCCGCTGCGGATGTCCTCTTCTGTTCCATCGGTGGTCGGCTGGATGAAGACGCCTCAAGGTAGGGAGATCTTCAGGGGGTTAGTGTTAGGTTTTTTTAAGGGAGGTTTGGGTGGGTTAGAGTAGGGGTATGTGGGTGGTGGGTTTTAATGTTGGGGGGGTTGTATTTTTTTTACATGCAAAAGAGCTGATTACTTTGGGGCATGCCCCGCAAAAGGCCCTTTTAAGGGCTGGTAAGGTAATAAAGCTGTTAACTTTTGTAATTTAGAATAGGGTAGGGAATTTTTTTTATTTTGGGGGGCTTTGTTATTTTATTAGGGGGCTTAGATTAGGTGTAATTAGATTAAAAATCTTGTAATATTTTTTTTTTTTTGTAACTTAGTTTTTTTTATTTTTTGTACTTTAGTTAGTTTATTTAATTGTATTTAATTGTAGGTATTTGTAGTTAATTAATTTAATTAATTTAATGATAGTGTAGTGTTAGGTTTAATTGTAACTTAGCGGTGGGCTCCGGGAGCGGCGGTTTAGGGGTTAATAAGTTTATTAGAGTTGCGGTGGGCTCCGGGAGCGGCGGTTTAGGGGGTAATACATTTATTTAGTTGCGGCGGTGTAGGGGGGGCAGATTAGGGGTGTTTAGACTCGGGGTACATGTTAGGGTGTTAGGTGTACACACTTCCCATAGGAATCAATGGGATGTCGGGCAGCAGCGAACATGAGCTTTCGCTATGGTCAGACTCCCTTTGATTCCTATGGGATCCGCCACCTCCAGGGCGGCGGATTGAAAACCAGGTATGCTGGCCCGAAATAGTGGCGAGCGTACCTGCTAGTTTTTTGATAACTAGCAAAAGTAGTCAGATTGTGCCGAACTGGCGTTCGGAACATCTGGAGTGACGTAAGAATCGATCTGTGTTGGACTGAGTCCGGTGGATTGAAGCTTACGTCACTATATTCTGCTTTTGCCGGGCTGTAGTGCTTGATAACTACAGCGAATCAGCCTCACCACAAATATGCTGCGGAATTCCAGCGTATTTGGGAATTTCAGCGTATTTGAGTTTGACAGCTTGATAACTAGAGGCCACAGTCAGAGACATGTATGTATTAGGTACTTGTAAAGCGCGGTTAATCACCTGTAAGGGTCTCAAGGCGCTGCTCATTTTATCAACTTTGGGAGGATGAAAGGCTGAGTGGACCTTGCCGGGGATTAAACCTGCAACCCTCGGGTAGCTACAGAGCTCAGCCACATTGCATTAGCATGCTGATCTATCTGTCCGGCCTGCACTCACAGGCAGTAATAGACAGACATGCACTCAAAGGCAGTAATAGACAGACATGCACACACAGGCAGAAATAGATAGAGACTTGCACATACACAGGCAGTGATAGATAGGCATACACACACTCAGGCAGTAATAGCACACACACACACACACACACTCAGGCAATAATAGTAGAAACAAGCACTCACATGTGAGTTTGTGAAAACTTGCCACTGTCATTATGGAGTAAATGACACATACACACACCCATCACTATTAAAGGGGCATTTTACACTCATTTTTTCTTTGCATAAATGTTTTGTAGATGATCTTTTTATATAGCCCATAAAGTTTTTTTTTTTTTTTTTAAATGTATAGTTTTGTTTATTTTTAAATAACATTGCTCTGATTTTCAGACTCCTAACCAAGCCCCAAAGTGTTATGAGAATACCGTCAGATACCTACTCCAGCTTGCTCTTGTTTGTGTAAAGGGTCTTTTCATATGCAAAAGAAGGGGGGGGAGTGTCTTATTTGCCACTTGCAGTGGACTTTCCAGCTACCTTTTCAACAGAGATAAACTGAGAGCTTCTAAGTAAGTTTGTAAACAGTTTTAGACTGGATTTTTAGGTCAGCATCTGTGCTTATTCTTTATAGTAGTGTCTAATACATGCAGTTATATAAAAACAAGTGTATACTGTCCCTTTAACCTTTATTAAACAAAAAGTAAATAAATACAAAAAAGGCATAATCTCAAAAAGATTTTTGTTTTATTCAACAGTCCTTAAAGGGACATTATACACTATTTTTTTCTTTGCATAAATGTTTTGTAGATTATCTATTTATATAGCCTATAAGGGTTTTTTTTGTTTTGTTTTTTTAAATGTATAGTTTTGCTTATTTTTAAATAAAATTGCTCTGATTTTTAGATTCCTAACCAAGCCCCAAAGTTTTATGAGAATACCATAAACTACCTACTCCAGCTTGCTCCTGTTTGTGTAAAGGGTCTTTTCCTATGCAAAAGAAGAAGGAGGGGGAGTGTCTTATTTCCCAGGTGCAGTGGGCTTTCCAACTACCTTTTTAACAGAGCTAAACTGAGAGCTTCTAAGTAAGTTTTTAAACAGTTTTATACTGGATTTTTATATCAGTATCTGTGCATCTTATTCTTTATAGTAGTGTCTATTACATGCAGTTATATGAAAATGAGTGTATACTGTCCCTTTAACAGAAAACATGTTCCTTAGTATGTGGAAACCCAATTTTTATAAAGCACCTTTTTTAATTAGCTCAGTAAAACAAAAATATGTACATATCATTATGTAAAGACCATGTATAATTTATCATATGCATAAAACATCACCTTTTTAGTGACACAGATCAGTGAGATAGGAGACTGCTTTCCTCACAGTAATTCCACTCCTTTTTACTTTCAGTTTTAGCTAGTTATCTGGTCTTAACACACCCCCACTGTGATCTTGTTGCTCCATTAGTATGATTGACATCCAATGCAGCCAATTAACATAACATCCTTCCTTTGAAATATATATATATTTTTTTTAATGTATATGCTTGTGATCTGTGTATTTTAACATTTGCTATACCAGTAGTTTATCAAGCAAGCACTGCCACTTTAACACATTTTAAAAAAAAAATATTTTTTAAAGTGCTCCCCACTGCTCCCTAATGTGCACCAGGCCACTGCCCGGTCTGCCCGCCCCTAGAAACGGCCCTGAGTCTAAGTAAGGCATCCAGAGGACATATAAAGTGGTGTTTTATCTTTGGAGGCTCAGGATCACAACAAAGCAGCTGGTGTAAGTAATAAAGTGCACCTTTTACTTATGAACACTTAATATCTCCCTAAAAAGGATTCCCTTTCTGTTGTTTCTTTTGTCTGCAGCATATTAACAACAGCAAAACATCTGCTCTTCTGAAGCTTTACTAATTTACCTATGCTCTGATAGACTTTGCTTTTTTCATACTGCTTATGCTTTTTTATGTTCTTTTATGTTTTTTTAATTAATGTCATTCGGCTAGATTACGAGTTGTGCGTTAGGGTAAAAAAGCAGCGTTAAGAAGTCTTAACGCTGCTTTTTTAAGCCCGCTGGTATTACAAATCTTGAAGGTTTAGGGGCACCGTACACTTTTTTGGCCTTACTGCAAAACGACTTACGTAAACTTCGTAAAGTCTTTTTTCTATGGGACTTCCATAGCGCTGGTATTACGAGACTGCCTGGGAGGCCAAAAAGTGAGCGGTACACCCTACCCCGTCAAGAGTCCTAACGCATTTAAAAGACAGTAGTTAAGAGTTTTATGGTACAACGCCGTAACATAAAACTCATAACTAAAGTGCTAAAAAGTACACTAACACCCATAAACTACTTATTAATAGTGATGTCACGAATAGTTCGCCGGCGAATAGTTTCCGGCGAACATAGCTTGTTCGCGTTCGCCGCGGCGGGCAAACATATGCGATGTTCGATCCGCCCCCTATTCGTCATCATTGAGTAAACTTTGACCCTGTACCTCACAGTCAGCAGACACATTCCAGCCAATCAGCAGCAGACCCTCCCTCCCAGACCCTCCCACCTCCTGGACAGCATCCATTTTAGATTCATTCGGAAGCTGTATTCTTAGTTAGAGGAGGGACAGTGTAGCTGCTGCTGATTTAATAGGGAAATCGATAGATAGGCTAGTGTATTCAGTGTCCACTACAGTCCTGAAGGACTCATCTGATCTCTGCTGTAAGGACAGCACCCCAAAAAGCCTTTTTAGGGCTAGAACATCAGTCTGCTTTTTTTTTTTCCTGTGTAATCTAATTGCAGTTGCCTGCCTGCCCGCGTGTGTGTCAGGCTCACAGCGTATACTGTGCCCACTTGCCCAGTGCCACCACTCATATCTGGTGTAACAGTAGTGTACATTTAAAAAAAACAACACTTTTTTGACTGTGAAATAATAGCAGACAGCTGCCAGTACCCAAGATGGCCGCCAATAAGGCAGATGGGGAGGGTTAGAGAGCTGTTTTGGGGGGGATCAGGGAGGTTGGGGGCTAAGGGGGGATGCTGCACCACAGCATATGTAAATATGCTAAAAAAATATTTAAAAACCTTTTATTTTAGTACTGGCAGACTTTCTGCCAGTACTTAAGATGGCGGGGACAATTGTGGGGTGGGGGAGGGAAGGGAGCTGTTTGGGAGGGATCAGGGTGTCTGATGTGTCAGGTGGGAGGCTGATCTCTACACTAAAGCTAAAATTAACCCTGCAAGCTCCCTACAAACTACCTAATTAACCCCTTCACTGCTAGCCATAATACACATGTCTGCTATTTCTGAACAAAGGGGATCCCAGAGAAGCATTTACAACCATTTGTGCCATAATTGCACAAGCTGTTTGTAAATAATTTCAGTGAGAAACCTAAAATTGCGCAATTTTTTATTTTTTTTTTTAAATTTGATCGCATTTGGCGGTGAAATGGTGGCATTAAATATACCAAAATGGGCCTAGATCAATACTTTGGGTTGTCGACTACACTACACTTAAGCTAAAATTAACTCTACAAGCTCCCTAAATGCTCCCTAATTAACCCCTTCACTGCTGGGCATAAAACACGTGTGGTGCGCAGTGGCATTTAGCAGCCTTCTAATTACCAAAAAGCAACACCAAAGCCATATAAGTCTGCTATTTCTGAACAAAGGGGATCCCAGAGAAGCATTTACAACCATTTATGCCATAATTGCATAAGTTGTTTGTAAATAATTTCTGTGAGAAACCTAAAGTTTGTGAAAAAGTGAACAATTTTTTTTTATTTGATCCCATTTGGCGGTGAAATGGTGGCATGAAATATACCAAAATGGGCCTAGATCAATACTTTGGGTTGTCTACTACACTACACTTAAGCTAAAATTAACTCTACAAGCTCTCTACATGCTCCCTAATTAACCCCTTCACTGCTGGGCATAAAACACGTGTGGTGCGCAGTGGCATTTAGCAGCCTTCTAATTACCAAAAAGCAACGCCAAAGCCATATAAGTCTGCTATTTCTGAACAAAGGGGGTCCCAGAGAAGCATTTACAACCATTTATGCCATAATTGCATAAGTTGTTTGTAAATAATTTCTGTGAGAAACCTAAAGTTTGTGAAAAAGTGAACAATTTTTTTTTATTTGATCGCATTTGGCGGTGAAATGGTGGCATGAAATATACCAAAATGGGCCTAGATCAATACTTTGGGATGTCTTCTAAAATAAAATATATACATGTCAAGGGATATTCAGGTATTCCTGACAGATATCAGGGTTCCAATGTAACTAGCGCTCATTTTGAAAAAAAGTGGTTTTGAAATAGCAAAGTGCTTCTTGTATTTATTTCCCTATAACTTGCAAAAAAAGCAAAGAACATGTTAACATTGGGTATTTCTAAACTTAGGACAAAATTTAGAAACTATTTAGCATGGTTGTTTTTTGGTGGTTGTAGATGTGTAACAGATTTTGGGGGTCAAAGTTAGAAAAAGTGTGTTTTTTCCAATTTTTCCTCATATTTTATAATGTTAGGTGATATATGCCCTTTATGGATTAAAACCAGACTCTGCATCAACTATGTAATTTTCCATGGGAGTTTTGCCATGGATCCCCCTCCGGCATGCCACAGTCCAGGTGTTAGTCTCCTTGAAACAACTTTTCCATCACTATTGTGGCCAGAAATAGTCCCTGTGGGTTTTAAAATTTGCCTGCCTATTGAAGTCTATGGCGGTTCGCCCGGTTCGTCCATTCGCAAACATTTGTGGAAGTCCGCGTTCGCCGTTCGCGAACCCAAATTTTTATGTTCGCGACATCACTACTTATTAACCCCTAAACCGAGGCCCTCCCGCATCACAAATACTAAAATAAAAATTTTAACCCCTAATCTGCCGCTCCGGACACCGCCGCTACCTACATTATATTTATGAACCCCTAATCTGCTGCCCCAAACATCGCCGACATCTACATTATATTTATTAACCCCTAATCTGCCGCCCCCAATGTCGCTGCCACCTACCTACACTTATTAACCCCTAATCTGCTGCCCCCAACGTTGCTGCCACTATAATAAACATATTAACCCCTATACCGCCGCACTCCCGCCTCGCAAACATTAGTTAAATTTTATTAACCCCTAATCTGCCGGCCCTAACGTCGCCGCCACTATATTAAAGTTATTAACCCCTAAACCTAAGTCTAACCCTAAACCTAACACCTACTAACTTAAATATAATTTAAATAAATCTAAATAAATATTCCTATCATTAACTTAATTATTCCTATTTAAAACTAAATACTTACCTATAAAATAAACCCTAAACTAGCTACAATATAACTATGCAAATTATTATGACCCTGGGGAAGTCTCCCTATGGGTGATGGGGGAAACCAGACGTGGACTCCTTGCCCAGTGTGCTTAGAGGAATGTGGCTGCACCTCACTGACGAGGCCCATAGGAGGCTGAAACGATCGTCTGGGGTTGTCATGTTCCTTGTTCAGAGGAGAATTGCCTGGTATTTCGGGGCTGGACTGACTTTACTTGGCAGGATCAGACTGATATACTTCAGGAAAGTTTTCTTCTGTGAAAAGCACACTGGTCTAAAAGAGGCTGCTTCCGGGTGGTAAGTCGCCATAGAACAAGCCACTGAGCTGTTGTTCGTTCCTGGTAGAGCGCTTCTCTCTTTGTATGCAATATAACTAATAGTTACATTGTAGCTAGCTTAGGATTTATTTTTATTTTACAAGTTTGTATTTATTTTAACTAGGTAGAATAGTTATTAAATAGTTATTAACTATTTGATAACTACCTAGTTAAAATAAATACAAAAGTACCTGTAAAATAAAACCTAACCTAAGTTACACTAACACCTAACTCTATACTATAATTAAATAAATTAACTAAATTATATACAATTACCTAAATTAAATTAAATTAGCTAAAGTACAAAAAAAAACCCACTAAATTACAGAAAATAATAAACAAATTACAGAAATTTAAACTAATTACACCTAATCTAATAGCCCTATTAAAATAAAAAAGCCCCCCAAAATAAAACAAAATCCTAGCCTAAACTAAACTACCAATAGCCATTAAAAGGGCCTTTTGCTAGGCATTGCCCCAAAGTAATCAGCTCTTTTACCTGTAAAAAGAAATACAAACAACCCCCCCAACAGTAATGGATGAAGATAGAAGATGCTGTCTGGATGAAGACTTCTGCCCGTCTGGAGGACCACTTCTGCCCGGCTTGGATGAAGACTTCTGCCCATTTGGAGGACCACTTCTGCCCGGCTTGGATGAAGACTTCTGCCCGTCTGGAGGACCACATCGCCCGGCTTGGATGAAGACGTCTCCCGGTAAGTTGATCTTCAGGGGGTTAGTGTTAGGTTTTTTCAAGGTGTATTGGGTGGGTTTTATTTTTTAGATTAGGGTTTGGGCAGCAAAAGCTAACTGCCCTTTTAAGGGCAATGCCCATCTAAATGCCCTTTTCAGGGCAATGGGGAGCTTAGGTTTTTTTAGATAGTATTTTGGGGTTGGTTGTGTGGGTGGTGGGTTTTACTGTTGGGGGTCTTGTTTGTACTTTTTTTTACAGGTAAAAGAGCTGATTACTTTGGGGCAATGCCCAGCAAAAGACCCTTTTAAGGGCTATTGGTAGTTTAGTTTAGGCTAGGTTTTCTTTTTATTTTGGGGGGGCTTTTTTTAATTTAATAGGGCTATTAGATTAGGTGTAATTAGTTTAAATTTCTGCAATTTGTTTATTATTTTCTGTAATATAGTGGGGGTTTTTGTTGTACTTTAGCTAATTTAATTTAATTTAGGTAATTGTATTTAATTTAGTTAATTTATTTAATTATAGTGTAGTGTTAGGTGTTAGTGTAACTTAGGTTAGGTTTTATTTTACAGGTACTTTTGTATTTATTTTAGCTAGGTAGTTATTCAATAGTTAATAACTATTCGATAACTATTCTGCCTAGTTAAAATAAATACAAACTTGCCTGGAAAATAAAATAAACCCTAAGCTAGCTACAATGTAACCATTAGCTATATTATAGCTAGCTTAGGGTTTATTTTATAGGTAAGTATTTAGTTTTAAATAGGAATAATTTAGTTAATGATAGGAATACTTATTTAGATTTATTTAAATTATATTTAAGTTAGTAGGTGTTAGGTTTAGGGTTAGGCTTAGGTTTAGGGGTTAATAACTTTAATATAGTGGCGGCGACATTGGGGTGGCATATTAGGGGTTAATAAATGTAAGTAGGTTGCAGCGACATTGGGGGTGAATATTAGGGGTTAATAAATATAATGTAGGTGGCGGCGGTGTCCGGAGCAGCAGATTAGGGGTTAATAAGTATAATGTAGGTGGCGGCGGTGTCCGGAGCAGCAGATTAGGGGTTAATAATATAATGCAGGTGTAGGCTATGTTGGGGCGGCAGATTAGGGGTTAATTAGTGTAAGATTGGGGTGTTTAGACTTGGGGTCCACGTTAGGGTGTTAGGTGTAGACATAACTTTTATTTCCCCATAGGAATCAATGGGACTGCGCTACTGAGTTTTACGCTGTTTTTTTGCAGGTGTTAGACTTTTTTTCAACCGGCTCTCCCCATTGATTCTTATGGGGAAATCTTGCACAAGCACGTACAACCAGCTCACCGCTGACTTAAGCAGCGCTGGTATTGAAGTGCGGTAATGAGCAAAATTTTGCCCAACGCTCACTTCTTGTCTTTTAACGACGGGTTTCTGAAAACTTGTAATACCAGCGCTGCATGTAAGTGAGCGGTGAGGGAAAACTGCTCGTTAGCACCGCATAGCCTCTAACGCAAAACTCGTAATCTAGGTGATTGTTTGCCATTGTATCTTTATTTGTTTGTACATTGTTGATTTTAAAGATTTAATGAGTTATAAATATTTAATGAGTTATATACTCACATTAAATATATATATATATATATTTTTTTTTTTTTAAATAATTTTTATTAAGGGTTAAAGGTACATACACTTGAAAGCATTGTAAATACACAAATGAGCATCAGACTCAATTGCAATAAAATGGAGCATGCAGAAGTAATCATAGACATTATGACAGGTGCATAAAACACATAACTATAATCTGCAGTCCAAACAATTGCTTGAATGTGTCACAAATGGTAACAAATTTAAACCCTGATTTTATTTCTCCCTTATAACAGGTATGGCCACTTTGGGCCTCCAATGTTTTTATCATTATAGTAAGGGAGGGTTATTTTATAGTAAACCTCTTTTGGACCTTAAGTAAGGAAAATATGCTTGTGTCATGAAATGATCAGTACAAGATACTTCAACCATGAAATATTAGCATAATAGATGTTACTACCTCATGATAACGGAGATGCTGTTAACTATAGAGTGCACTACGGAGGAACAGTAGCAGTAAAAATATTATGCATTGCCAGGTCAGCCATATTATGTTAGAGATGATTAGTATACTACTATATGCTTCCACTGAGAAATCATAGCATGATGGCTGTCCCCACCTCAATAGCATAAGGATGCTGATAATTACTAAGTAGGCTAGGTAAAAACCACTGTTAGTGTTAAGTGGTACAGTATATACTTTTGGTCTATGTTATAGTGGAGGGTTTCTTCGACTTGCTACGTAGGCCGCTCTCAGTTTGCACAACTTAAGTATAGAAGGGCGGAATCTCTAGGGGTCAACAGATAGAACATCTTTATAGAATATGATAAATAGAAAGAGACTAGGGTAAAGAAAACATTGCAACATTGGAGTCAGTGGATTCTGGCACCCCTCTTTACCATGTTCAATGACCACATTGCTCCCCCTATCAAAATAATATTAGTATCTGACTGCCTAGGTATGGGTTAGATAGGGATATTTGAGTACCCAATAATTGGACATATATAAGGTATTTTACTAAGGTGAACTACATATCTACATGTATAGGAAAATTAAACTTAAATTTTATAGGGCTTAATACACCAACTCTGTATGGACCAATCTGTACACATGGAGATCAGTTCTAGACACCTCACAGCTACCAAATGTGGGAGCCATATGTAAATAATCATAGATATGTGCAGAGTGATCCAATAACAGCTGCAGTGAGCCCTACATTATACTTTGAACAACTATATTACCTCAAAACAGTCTAACACACTTTAGTGAACAAAAGCTCAGTAGATAGTAACTAGTGAGAGAGACATAGCATGGAAAACATAACAACAATAATTTGTTGCAACAACTTAGATTTACCACAAGTCCCAGGAACTAAGAACCCTGATATAGCTGCATGTCCCTTAAACTGCGTATTGGACCTATAAGCCATCATAAGATTAAGTATAAGGGAATAAATACAAGGATATGATCCTTCAGAAGAAACTGAGTTTCGTTTCTGTTCTCCCACTCCAGTTCTCAGCATGCAGAAAATTGGAACCTTAATGTTATGAATCAGTCTGAGGCTTAACAACCTGGATCTATGTGGGGCACCTTTTCTTGGGGAAAGTCCAGTTAGCAGAACTCTTAGAGTTTAATGGGTGTAGTATCTCACATCACAGCAGGTGGAAATCAGCCCTTTGTTGTAGTCCGGGAGGCCGGCCGCTCCTCTCCAAGCAACATACACAGGCAGTTGTAATCCCAATTTCACCCCTACATCGTACAATCAAAGACCCGTGTTGGGGCCTATAGGTTCTTCATTTTGTTTTGCAATATAATACTCCAGGCCTTCTCTCCAACCAGCTGCAGGACTCCATGCAGCATACATAGCGCTAACCGAGCAGGCAGTCTCTTTTGCATCTGGAGTGTAAGGCAGATTTTGAATGTTTCGGCACCGATGTGCTGCCACCTCCATCTCTCCACCGTTGGATGTCTGCTGCAGAGTGACTGTAGGTGAGATAGCTTGATTGAGGTGAACGGGAGCATAGCTGGATAGCAGTTGCACTATCTTCTGTTCAAGCTCTTGAAAATGACTCTCGATCATCTGGGTTAGTTATGTTTCCCACTTGTGCAGAGCGTAAATGTTCATGTTGAGCAGCTATAGCAAGAGGTCGACTGTTATCTCGTGGCATATGCTATTCAGGTTGAGTGTCGAACACGGGCAATATCTTGAATGGTGAGTGAGCAATTATCTTATTACAGGATATCTTAACCCCAGAGTTTGGGGGGTGTAATTGTGCGGCAGCCCCAGACCTATGTTACACTTCTCGCACAGGCTTGATTAATGAGGTCCTCTTGTTGCTCAAACTTGGCAATTGCAAGATGGCTGCTAGGCCTGAGAAGATATGTGATACACAGCTGTCTCAGAGAACATAGGTAAGAACATGGTCAGGACACCCACTCTTAGCATCTGTCGGATCTCAGTTGAACAGATGATTAAATAGGAGTAAGATAGTGTAGATTTTCATCCGGAAAACCACACAAATTTGATCTGTTAGCAGGAGCTTCACATAGACGCATCCTACCGCACTGAGAGCAGGCTCTGCCCCCCCCCACATTAAATATATTTTAAATGTTACCTAAGATCTATCTAGCCAGTTACTACATATATATTTAGCTGCTGTTTGCAGCGCAAGTACATTTTCTCGGCACCTTTTTTAGGTACTGAGGGTTTTCTTAATCACATGTTCCTGCATTATATGTAAAACTTTCAGCGCTGTGGCATTACATTTTTGAACACTTTCTGATACCTTAGCCTTATAAACGGCTTCCGTACATTCACACATTGCTTGGTATTCTGAACCTTAGTGCTACCTTGCATTAAGTTACTCAAGCTCTCCAGATAATATTTATAGCAGTCTCAAGGATTTTGCCTATAGCCTCACAGATTATCCTAATTGAAATTCCCCTGCCTCAACTTGCATTGGAACCGGTTGCTTTCTGCTAGCTTCTCGACCAACCTTCAGAACCTCCCACTTTTCCCGGAGCCGTTTGTGCTCAAACAAATGCTGTATTGTGACCAGACTCTGTACTACAGATCTTCTGAATCCTATAAAGCCGCTAGACTGATCCTCATTCTACGTATCGGAACTCTATCTCCTTAGACAAGGTACTCTTGCAAAAGTTAGGAAATCTATGTACTCGCATATGCTTATTACTAGAGTTTAAACTGTATCAGAATAATTCTCTCTTTCACTGTCACTGCATACCATTTCCTGATAATCAACAACATTCACAACCTAGGCAGTGTAACAATTCCAATTTTTGCTTTTACCACTGTACATACGTTAGGGACTATAACGCTCTCCCTATTAATCAGTGAGTAGTATCTTTGTGTTATTATATTACTGTCAGGGAATATCACCTTGTTTCCAGTTATACTGATATATGCTAATAAATATATATATTTTCCTACTAGGAACTACATACAGTGGGGCAAAAAAGTATTTAGTCAGCCACCAATTGTGCAAGTTCTCCCACTTAAGAAGATGAGAGAGGCCTGTAATTTTCATCATAGGTATACCTCACCTATCATAGACAAAATGTGGAAACAAATCCAGACAATCACATTGTCTGATTTGGAAAGAATTTATTTGCAAATTATGGTGGAAAATAAGTATTTGGTCAATATCAAATGTTCATCTCAATACTTTGTTTTATATCCTTTGTTGGCAATGACAGAGGTCAAACGTTTTCTGTAAGTCTTCACAAGGTTGTCACACACTGTTTCTGGTATGTTGGCCCATTCCTGCATGCAGATCTCCTCTAAAGCAGTGATGTTTTGGGGCTGTCGTTGGGCAACACGGACTTTCAACTCCCTCCAAAGGTTTTCTATGGGGTTGAGATCTGGAGACTGGCTAGGCCACTCCAGGACCTTGAAATGCTTCTTACGAAGCCACTCCTTCATTGCCCGGGCAGTGTGTTTGGGATCATTGTCATGCTGAAAGACGCAGGATAAAGTTTAACAGTTTGGTGAAAGTGCGCTGGCAGCAACAGGGGATTGATGTATAACTGATATAGACAAATGTAATCTAGAATCAAAATAATAAAAAATCAATACATCGAACAGTAGATAAAATATATAAACATTTATTATAATGGACACAAAAAGTTCAATATTACAGATCTATGACCGGTCCTAAACAATTTAATCAAATTCAACTTTAAAACTATTCAGTAATATCTATAAAATAGGCAGACCTAAGATAAATTACTTGGTTATATTAAAAATGCAATAATGTTGCATAGAATAACAAAATGAGAGAACACACATATGACTTAATGACAAAAATATATTAGTGGTGCACCACTCTTATATTGTAAAATCCTAATGCGGTATGTCACCTAATACGATATGTCACCAATCCACCTTATATAATTTTTGATAGTTAAATGTGAATTATCTATTGCACAAATATCCAAGCAAAGTCACACTATGGGGTAAAGTTGTTGGTATAAAAGTTAAATTGTTTCTTTAAAAAAGGCTTGTCCCATATAGTAGTTAGTAATCCTTTATATATGTGTTCCTGTTTCCTATACTGTTATTACAGAGTGCCCAGTTTTAGTATGGCATGATGGCTTGTAGGTGGTTCGTGTGTATGACTCGCACTAACGGTTACTTTACCTCTAGGTGCCTTTCGGTCTGTTTGTGGGTATGTCTCGTCCACTCACCGTCTGGCACAGGTAGCGTTGCAGCCCCACAGATAGTCGGTGACGTCACACGCCCGTCCGTCCTCTTCTGAAAGTAGATCAGCCCCGGTAGGGAAAAAAACGTCAACTCTGCGCAGGTCTATGAGAGGTCTGTGAGAGACAGAAATCTTGCTTGTTAGTAGGTGACCAAATACTTATTTTCAACCATAATATGCAAATAAATTCTTTCTAAATCAATGTGATTATATGGATTTGTTTCCCCATTTTGTCTCTCATAGTTGAGGTATACCTATGATAAAAATTACAGGCTTCTCTCATCTTCTTAAGTGGGAGAACTTGCACAATTGGTGACTGACCAAATACTTTTTTGCCGCACTGTATAAATTCCATATAAAGGGGTGATTACTGGTTCCTTCTACCAAATAAACCCATCTTATCTTGTGACATCAACTGCTACTATTGTAACTTAATTCTACTCTTGGTTTTATTGTTGCAATATTGTGGCTACATTCCTACTAAATACTACTATAATAATACACAGCCTAGTGAATCTAGTGTTTTGGACATATTTCATCCTTAGTTTCACTTTCTGCTACATGTTTTTATCGTCTCTGCATATCTAATTCATGTTGTAGAAAAGCATTACAATTAGTTATCTTGGTAGAAAGTTCATAATGTCTATCTTCATGCTCTGATACTTGGTACTCCACTTGAGTGAGACGTCCAGAAAATTGCTTGAACTCATTTGCAACTGTTCAATCTTAGGCAAAAATAAAGCAGATAACTGTGAGAGTATTGGATGACAATGCAGGCTCTGCAACAGCAGCATGTATTTCTACTTGGTGGTGCAATCTCTTATCTGTTAAAGAAAAAGGAAGGGGTGCCTCATAGTGTATTTCAGATAACTTGTGCATAAAGGTAGGTAAAAATAAACTCACAAGATTAGTGGCACCATACGTTGACCGGTGCTTGAAGGCACGCTAGCACTTAACAGCGGCTGGTTCACTGACAACAAACTTGTTGTGATTGACGGAGTATGTCTCTTTGCATGTTCCCAGCGGCAGTCCCAAGAAGGCTCCAACGATCTCCCAACAAACAGCAGAATAGGAATCTAAAATTTTTGGAAAACCAAAAACAGTGAAAGGACAACTTCCAAGTATAAAATGTTAAAAACAGTTATTTATTGTTATTTGCAATGCATTTCTCGACCACACACTGGTCGTTTCCTCAAGCAATAAAAACTAATAAAAACAATAGTAATCAACGTCTTTAAATACATATGGTATGATTGAAACCGGAAGTTGTACTTTAGAAATAACCAATTGGATACTTTGTATCGATCACATGCAATTGTTTACATTGTATCGAACATGAGTTAATAAAAATTCAAACTTTTGTAATGCATATATACTGATTTCCAAAAAACTTATACCTAATATCTGTGTAGAAAACATTGGGAATTATAAATCATCTGACCAGAGAGCACAAAATTATAAAAATCTAAAAGAATAATTTCTTGGTACGTATATAGTTAATGATAAAATATCTTGAGCTGTCAATAAATATAAAAACACATAAAACCATATATTTGAGATCTGTGAATATCATAAACTAGTTTCAACATACATGTTTACTATTTATATATGAGATAAGGAAACCCAATGGTTTCAAAATTGATAATAAATGATAAAAAGTGAGTGAAAGATATTTTTGTTCAATATCCGACTAGAATCTAATTCAGGAATCATGAGAAAAAGATTGTATGTGACTGTGATTAAACACAAAACAGGTATTGTTTTGTCCAATAAGTGTGGGTTATGTGTAATCTTGTAAGAAATAAATTGTGTTCGGAGCTCCTCAGATGGGCTAGGTGTTGTACAATATGTAAAGTGTGTTTAAAAAATTGTTTAATTATAAACCTTATAGTTTACACATGAATAAAACATACCATTGGTAGGTACAATGGCAATAAAATACCATAAGAGCAATAAGCCGTGGATCCACTCTTTTACAGATTAAACATTAGATGAATTCCTAATAAAACAATGAAATATAAAAACAATGAAATAAAATAAAAACTCCAATGTATGTATGAGAAATATAACTCCGATAAGTGGATAGCTAATGTAGACTAGTGAGAAGATACCATATGTGATATTATTTGCCAGTGATGGTAGTGATACTGTGTAAAAAATAATGTGGTCAAATCAGGGTGAAAAAATTATTTGTGATTGCAATCTGAAAAAAGAAAAGCAAAGAGGAGGCCGAAATGTGTTGACCAAAGCTCGTAAGCACTATTCTGATTTCACATAGGATTTAGTACCATCTACACTATTGTTGTATTTTATCCTCTTTTAGGTTTAATCTATTACTTAAAAGACAAACTTTTGGATTGGACTTTACCCCCAATCACTAAAGGTTCTGATCATCAGGAATAGGAACATTAGCCCACTCACTGGGAGTTACCTAAAGACCGTTGATTGGATTCTCACCATCTGGAACCACAGATGGATTCTCACCACTAGGAAAATAAGGTTTCCTTTATTCCAAACAGACTGCACATTTTCAATCTTTGACTTTATTTTGGACCCTCACATTTAGACTTTCACAGGATATTGTATTTGGATTATAATCACTGAGTTTGTTCTCTTTTTTTCTTTTTTTCCACCATTTTTCAATTTTATTTTTTTTTGCATATATTTAATTTTTAATTTTTCATTTTTTCATCATTTTTTTCACTTCCTCACATGCAGTTGGCATTGTTTGCTTTTCTTTTTTCAGATTGCAATCACAAATAATTTTTTTCACCCTGATTTGACCACATCATTTTTTACACAGTATCACTACCATCACTGGCAAATAATATCACATATGGTATCTTCTCACTAGTCTACATTAGCTATCCACTTATTGGAGTTATATTTCTCATACATACATTGGAGTTTTTATTTTATTTCATTGTTTTTATATTTCATTGTTTTATTAAGAATTTATCTAATGTTTAATCTGTAAAAGAGTGGATCCACTGCTTATTGCTCTTATGGTATTTTATTGCCATTGTACCTACCAATGGTATGTTTGTTTTGTTTTTTGTTTTTTTTTAAGTTTTCAAAAGAGCTTTATTAATCTTATCATGTTTACAAGTGGGAATATGCAAATAATAAGAAAGAAACAAAACAGAAACAAATTTAGCAATGCGAGGACACAACCCGTCCTCTAAACAGTCTATAGACACACATTGTAAGATGAATGGTAAACTTTTCAAGGAAATACCGATAACACAGTAATTAGCTAAACTATATAGTGGTACCTTATAGCACGGATGGGGGAGACCCAAAGGTCTCTTGGCCAGGGGAAGGGGGGGAAGGATAGAAGTTTAGAAGTGAGAAGAGGGGGAGGGGAGGAAGAGGGTTGAGGGGTATATCTTCGGTCATGAGTGGGTGTTTCAAAAAGAAAGCCATCTGGGTCCAGTCAGGTCTATCCCTAGGTCAGATCTCTCATTCTCCCCAAAAGAAGCTAAGAGGGAGAGAGAACATTAGGTCTCCAGGTTGTATCATAAATGTCTTTCCAGTCGGCCCATGTAAGCTCAAATAGGTCGGAATTGCCTAGATTAGAAAATATGCTTTTTTCCATATTATATAAGTAGGCCATATAGGAGCAAACTCTCGTCCAGCTAGGTGGGGACTCTGATTTCCAGTCACAGGCTATCAGATGTTTGATGGACATGAAAAGGTATATACTTATGTAAGCATGATGTTTAGGGATAGAATGAATACCTATGTGTAGCAGGGCAACTGCGGGAGAGTTACGTAAGGAGACTCCCAATTTGGAAAGGGCTCTAAAGCATTTTGTCCATAAGGGGTGTATTTTAGGACATTCCCACCAGATGTGTAAAGAGTCCCCTCTCTGACCACAACCCCTCCAACAGTACGGAGATGCACTAGGGAATATTTTAGCTAGCCTGGTGGGCACATAGTACCAATGAGCCACCAACTTATAATAAGTTTCAAATAGGTTGGTACAATGTATGGCTTTTTTGGTTCGTTCAAGCGCTTGTTCCCAATCATCTACTGTGAGTGATTTGTCTAGTAGGGATCCCCACTTTGCAAGGTGGGGGGCCAAATCTGAGTTTAGTTCAGAGTCCAACAGGGTATAATGTCTGGAGAGGGGCCTATATAGCCTCTTTCCTTGGTTCCAAGTGGACTCCCACGGGGTCAGTGGACGGTTTAACTGAGGCTTAAAGCCCCAGGAGGTCAAGAAGCTTTTAATTCTGTAGTATTCAAATTTCAGGATATGGGGTAAGGCCACATCAGCCCCCAATTGTGACGCAGATTTAAATCCACACTCCGATGGCGGAAGCCAGAGGTCCGAGACCACCTTTATTCCGATATGGGTCCATCTCAGAGGATGGGCATCCTGTAGGCCTACCAATAGGCCGGACAATGAGGTTATGGGAGAGGGGTGAGGGGCAATTTGTCTAGAGTGGCGGATTTTATCCCAAAATTGCAGGCATTCCTGGATGATGGGATTTATCAGGGATAGTTCCCTACGACAATGTGTAGGCGTCCAAATCAGGTCACACAAAGTTAGGTTGTAGGGTAACGAGGCCTGTTCGATGGAGTGCCATTTGCAGGAAGACTGCATGACTCCCCATTGTGAGACATGGGTGAGCATGGCTCCCTCGTAGTATCTTACTATCGAGGGAGAGCCCAGACCTCCTTTTGACCTAGGCAGCTGCAGAACTCTCTGCGCCACCCTTGGGGGTTTGTCCTGCCATATATGTTTAGTGAACTCGCTCTGAAACTGTAATAGAATATGCCTGGGAACTCTGATTGGCAGACAGCGGAATAAGTACGTGAGACGAGGTAGAAAAGACATCTTTAACGCTGCGATCCGCCCCAGCCACGAGACTTGCGAGAGGTTCCAACTCTTACTGAGGGAGCGAAGCTCCGATAGCAAGGGGAGGTAATTGTCCCTGATAATCCGGGGGAAGTCGTTGGACAATTTGACTCCTAAATGGGTCACTGAAGTTTCCGACCATCTGAAAGGATATTTGGTTTTTAGAGGGGCCACAGACGAGCTCTGGAAGCCTTGAGTGTAGATCTCAGTTTTAGGAATATTTAGTTTGTAATGAGAATGGGCACTAAATTCCTTGACTATCAGTAAGAGTCTAGGGAGGGTGGTCGCGAGATCCGAGGAGAAAAGGGTAATGTCGTCAGCAAATAAGGCTATATTATGTTTGGTACCACATAGGGTAATCCCACTCATGTGCGGGTCAAGTCTAATTTGTTCTGCCAACGGCTCGATGGCCAGCGCGAAAAGCAGGGGTGACAGGGGGCAGCCCTGCCTAGTCCCGTTGGAGATTTGGAAAGGGGGGGTTTGGAAACCAAGTCCCTTTACCGAAGCGGAGGGAGTAGAGTATAAGGCTTTAATTGCTCCCATGAGGGAACTCGGGAATTGAAAAGTATCAAGTACTTCCCACAGAAATCGCCATCTCACCTGATCAAAGGCCTTTTCTGCGTCTAACGATATAATCGCCATAGGTTTATTGAGGCTGGACGACAGAGTCATCACATTCAAGAGTCTTCTAGTATTATCTGGTCCCTCTCTTTTGGGGATGAATCCTACCTGATCTGGGTTGATTAAATGGGGGAGAAGGTTGGCAATACGGTTAGCTAAAATTTTGGAGAAGAACTTAATATCAGTGTTGATTAGTGAGATTGGCCTATAGCTGGCACAAAGAGAGGGGTCCTTATTAGGTTTCAATATAGTCACAATAGTGGCTTCAAGGAATTCACTCTTAAATTTACCTTCATTTCTAGCTAAATTGAAGAGTCTAAGAAGCAGGGGGGAGAGTTCTTGGATATAGGTTTTATAGAAATGCACTGGGAAGCCATCTGGTCCAGGTGATTTAAATGATTTAGAATTCTTGATAACTAGTTGCACTTCTCTAAGAGAAAACGGCAAATTTAAGGTATCCTTTTGATCGGGTGAGAGGGACGGTAGGTTCAATGCTTTTAAGTACTCACGAATGGAGTCTTCTGAGGTCACTGGGGGGTTCTCAGATCTTTCTATGTTATAGAGGTTGGAGTAAAACTCGGCAAAAGCCTCCCCTATTTGTGAGGGAATTTTAAGGAGGGAACCCTCTTTGACAATGCCATGTATACGTGAGATACTAGTTCTGTTTCTGAGTTTATTGGCTAGGAGAGTGTCCGCCTTGTTGCCCTTATAGAAGTATAGTTGCTTAAGTTTAGTTAGGTTGTCCTGGGTTCTCCGAAGCTCTAACTGAGAGATGTGATTTTTAAGATCGGTTATTTGGGTTGTTAAGGAATTAGTAGGCTTTACTCTATTTTGGGCCTCTAGTTCTCTAAGTTTAATGTGAGACTGAGACAGCGAGAGACCCGCTTGCCTTTGTATTTTAGCCTGTTCGGATATCATTAAGCCTCTTATGGTTGCTTTAGTAGCTCCCCAGAGGGTGTCATCACCAACCTGTGCCCGGTCGTTGGTTTCCAGAAAGTGTCTAATTTCTGTACGTAATTTTTCTCTGAGGGGAATATCTTGCAAAAGGTTGTGGGGCATGCGCCAGGAGGGTCTAGAGCGAGTGGTATTTGAAGATATGAGGTCGGCGGTAACGCAGTCATGATCAGACCAAGGGCAAATATAGATGGCCGTGTTAGTGACTAGATCTAGAGAGTCTGCCGTAGAGAATATGTAGTCGAGTCTGGCGTATTGTCGATGTGGCTCTGAGTAGTGCGTGTAGTCTCGGTCCTCCAATGGTATGTTTTATTCATGTGTAAACTATAAGGGTTATAATTAAACAATTTTTAAACACACTTTACATATTGTACAACACCTAGCCCATCTGAGGCGCTTCGAACACAATTTATTTCTTAGTATAACCTCTCAAGCTAGCTAGTTAGCCCACTGTTCAGAGCTATAGGTGTCTGTCTTTGGCGCTATATCTCACCAAATACTATGTGTAATCATGTAGTGATCAGAAAAAGACATAAAACAATATGAATATTGTGATATGAAGGATGTGTAGGTGGAATACTACTGTTTATATAAGCATTGATCAAGTGAAATGATCAATCTTGGTTTTGATTGTAAATAAATAAAATCACCACAGAACCAATATCACGATTATATCTGGGTCATATGGAATATGGTCTAAAGAGCAATAGCTTTTCTCAAATGGAAAGAAGAATGATTGAATGATGAAGAAATATGGGAGATGATGTGTCTATGAGTATTGTAATGAACAATCTATGTTTGTGTAAGTTGTAATAGTGATGTGTGTGTAGTGCTATTCATAACTAATTGAATATTGTTGATTAAATACGTTAATGATGGGGACATACAAAAGTAAGTTTATCTGTGTGTTATGAAGTGAATAAGCTGTATGTGTGTCTGTTATAATGGTGGTGTATATATAGTACTTCTAGTAACTAATTGAATGCTGCTAAGTCAATGTTGGCATTGAGACCTAAAGGAAGAGAGTTTTTAGTTTGTAGATCCAAAAGGTCTCATGTTGTCTGAGTCTGATGAGTCTGTTTTAGTCAAATGATTTGGGAATATAATCAATATGTAGAAATTTGTATATACAGTATGTGCATTGCTGGAAAGATTAGTGAGACAATGATTCTGAATGCTTTGTTTGACCTTACCCTTTTGGCAGTTCTTACAGTTTCGAAAATGTTCCCCCCATCTAGTCCTGATCTTTCTTGAGGTTCAACCTACATACTGTAGGCCACATATGCACTCTAGAAGATATACTACGAAAATTAATTCGCAGTTAAAAAATCCCGATTTGGCAAAACTTTCTCCTGTTACTCTAGACGTAAAAGATTTTTGTCCTGCCTTAATGAATTTGCACGAGTTGGAACCTCTTTTTCCACATTTATAGATCCCCTTGTGGCCAAAAATGCCACTCTTGGTATGATTTTTGTTTTGTGTTTTAAAATTAACATGTTTTACGCTTTTACTAGGGGCCAGTTTGTTTCCTAATGTGGGCGCTCTTCTATAAACCATTCTTGGTTTCTCACTTACAACATTTTTAAGAACAGGATCTCTTTGTATGATGTGCCAGTGTTTGTTTAATGTATCTTGTATTTTGTGATAATTGCTATTATATTGTGTAATAAGCATTATATCTTTGCAATTTGTCTCTAGTTCTAGTTTTTGTGGTTGTTTTTTTTTTTGGGGGGTAAAAGAATGGTAGACCTATCTAAATTTTTGGCTTTATCTAGCGCCTAATTGAGTAAATATGTAGGATAACCCTTATCTAGAAATCTTTGATAAAGTACAGGTGGCCCTCGGTTTACACCGGTTCAATTTGCACCGTTTCAGAATAACAACCTTTTTTTTTTTTTTTCAGTCATGTTCAGTAATTAAAATAGCCAGTAGGTGGAGCTGTCCGCTTGTTTTGCAGCAAAGTTATGCAACTTAACAGGTCTGAAATTGATCTGTCTATACAGAACAGACATTAGCTATCGAGCAGCCACTTCCCTATTATCTTCCTGTCCAGCTGCTTGAAATGAAGGTGCCTAACTGCCTATTAATCACTGCAGATTGAAATGCATAGAATAGGTGCAGACCCAATATTATCTAACATACTAACAATGCAGAGAACTGATTGCAGAAAAATGCAAGTAAAAAAACGTTTTTGTTCATTAAACTTAGTTTGATGATGATACAATCTATATTATTAAGTTTATAATGCTGTTTAGCATTTAAAGTCTTCATTTCAAAGCTTTAAAAATAATGTATTAGGTGTTACTTATGACAATTTTTACAACGGTTTTGATTTACAACCATTCCTCCTGGAACCTAACCCCGGCGTAAACTGAGGGCTACCTGTATATTATTTTGTTCTAGAAAGGTGTCCAACTTAGTACAATGTCTTCTGATCCTTCTAAATTGGCTGAAGGGTATGTTATGAATCCAGCCTTTGTGATGGTTACGTCTATATTCTAAAAACACTGTTGCTGTCAACTTCTTTGAAATAAGTTTTGGATTCTATGATGTTTGATTCCCCCCAACTCAATATGACGTCAAGATATTCAATTGATTGTGTTTGTATATTCGCGGTGAAAGATAAACCCATAGTATTATGATTTAAATTAGAGATAAATAAATTGGCCAATGGTATGTCACCATCCCAAATAAAAATTAAATCATCTATGTACAGGCCATAGTAGATCAGAATTGCCCTGATAGATGTATTGTTCCTCAAAGAAATTTATTAAGAGGTTGTCAAAACTTGGGGCAAACCTGGTCCCCATGGCCGTACCATTGGTCTGCAAATAAAATCGATCCTGAAAAATAAAATAGTTGTGTTTTAGAATGTAATTGATACTTTCAAGAATAAAAGATTTCTGTAAATCAGGTAAATATATGTCCTGTTCTAAAAAATGTGCGACAGCCATGATCCCTAGTTTGTGTGTAATGTTCGAATACAAGGAACTGACATCACATGTGATCCATAAAAGATTTCTATTTGAAATTGAGATGTGGCTGGTTTGCTGTAAAAGATGTGTGCTATCTCTGATATATGAGGGTAAGGTGGTCACAAATTTTTGTAAAAATTGATCTATATAGTATGATAAATTGTATGTCAGATTTCAAATGCCTGCAAAAATGGGGTGGCCCGGTGGATTATGAATATCCTTGTGGATTACTGGTAAGTGATAGTAATGGGCTATACTAGGACTGGAAATTTTCAAGTCTCTCTCATTTTTATTGATAATCCCTGAGTTAAAACCATTGGCAATCAATTTTAAATAAGTCTGAAGGAAAGTCATAGTAGGGTCTCCTGGTAGAGTTTGATAATATTCTTGATCTCCCCAAAATTTTCTCTGCTTCACTGAGATAGTTTTTAATGTCCTGTATTATTATCCCTCCCCCCTTGTACACATCGTGAATAATAATATCTGAATTGTTCTGTAGATTTGTTAGGGTTTTTTTCCCTCCCAAATTCATGTAGTATTTCTTCTTATGAGATTTTTTTCCAAATCTTCAATTACTAGATTGTGATATAATTCTATATATTGATATGATGTGTTTGTGGGATTGAAATTAGATTTATTTCTAACTGAGGTGTGTATAAAATCTTCAAATAAAGGTGATGTTAAATTGTAAACATTTGATACAATGCATGTAATACCCCTGTCGACTGGCATAGAATTAGTAAGTACCAGATGTTGGTCCGCTGGGTTTATTTTGTTCTGTTTACGTTTTTGATTGGCAAAATATTTTTATAGTGCTAGTTTACGATTTAGATTTTCAAATAAATCAAAGATCTTTTGAGGTTTGGGTGGACAATATGATAGACCCCTTTTTAGGACTCTTTTTTTCTTCAATGGAAAGTGTATATGAAGACAAAATAAAAATACCCTGGTTTAATTTGGATAATTCCGCTTTCTTGGCGGTAAGAGCTTGGCCTCTAGAGCTTCGTTTTATGTGAAATGGGTCTTTTTCCTAATCTTGGGGTCTACCCTTCTGTTTTCATATTCGGTCCTATCTCTAAAAAAGACAGAGAATCTGATGTGTTGGGTCTTTCAGATTCCATCTCATTATCTTTTTATCTGTGCCTTTGTCTTTGGATTTATTAAAGGTATTATAATATTCCAGCATACAGCACGGCATTGACTAATACTATAAGCAAGTACAGACAAAAGAACAACGCTCAAGGACTATCATCCAAGAGTAAAGTCCTTCATTCAAGTTATCCCTGTTTACTAGTACCAAAATAAGTGAGGTTTAGCAGTTTTGTACAAAGAAGTTTTCCAGTGCTGTCACCACTGTTTGAACTGCAAGATTATATATAGTAAATTCTGGAAAAAAAAGGTTGCTTTTTTTTTTAATCAACAATAAAAGAAAAGAAGGAACATGTCTAGGCAATGGTGTGGTCAGCTGAGAGCTACATGCAATTTTTTCATTCAGGCCTTGATCAAGAGTGACTCCATCTCAGAACCACAGTATAAACATTGCAATTCAGAATCCCTCTGATGTCTATTAAAGTGCAAGTCCTCCAAGTAGCACTGAATAAAGTAAAAAATAGCCAGGGAGGGTAGAATGTGTTTCCAGGGGCTGCGTGTTTTACCCCTTAAAGTTCAAAGGGGTTGATTCCAGGAGGTGAATTCCTGCAATCCAGGGTATAAATATATCCCACACCACTCGCCCAAGGCCAGAGATCCGTTTCAGGAGGCTACACCTGGAGGGATTAACAGGAGAAGGGGCCAATGACTCAGATTCTCTAGAAGACCCTCTAAGATGGTGGACAGGAGTATACTGCATCGTGTGAGCTCTCCAGGTTTCGGTGACCAGCAGGGGAGCTGATGGCACTGCTCCTGCATCTTGCTAAGTCCAGGCGGTTGCCTGCTTTTATCTGCCAAGGAGAATGCATTTTTTGTGAAAAGTGACGGCAGACAAAATATTTTTAAACACTATGAGCAGACAGAGTTGCCGCCCCTTCTCATACCCACCCACAGAAAGTCTTCTTGCCAACGTTATGTCTATTGTCAGTGATGACTGCTACTGTGCTAAGCATACAGAGGTCATTTACTTGCAAAAAATTCCCTTTTTGCATACATGCTCAGAGTGCCAGCAATGACGCTTACAGAAAAACATTGGTAATTTTAGGGGATGCAAGACACTCCAAATCATTATTGTAGAACCGCCAGTTCTCAAAGGATTTGACAGTCATAAATGTGCAGTAGAGTCGCGTTTTTGTGGCAACCTTTGTTAACCAGGTTTAAAGGGACATGAAACCCAAACCTTTTCTTTCATGATTCAGGGAGAACATACAATTTTAATCAACTTTTCAATTAAATTATTTTATCTTATTTGCTTCATTCTCTTAGTATACTTTGTTGAAGAAACAGCAATGCACATGGATGAGCATATATGTGCAGCCAGCAATAAGCAGCTTCTGAGCCTACATAGGAATGCCTTTTAACAAAGGATACCAATAGAATGAAACAAATGAGATAATAAGAGTAAATTGGACACTTGTTGGAAATTGCAGGTTCTATCAAAAACATGATAGAATTTTTTTTTGGGATTTCATGTCTCTTTAACATGTATAACAAGCCCTGGAGTGAAGTTCCTAAGCCTTGTGAGTACAGAGTACACGTAAGTTGAACCTAGCGCTGTATGCATGGTGGTCAGAAGCATAAACAGTGAAAGTTACTTAGCCAACAGCGATAATTTCTACAAGAAGCAGCTTTGTATCTAATTAAAAAAAAATGCTATTCATTTTTTTAAATTGATTTAATTAAGCTATTTTTAAAATACATTTTGAACTGAGAATTATTTTAATATGTAACAGATCTAAACTGAGGCTTCGTATAGACCAGCAAGTAAGGAGTTAATATTACATTTATACTCTTGCATGTGTGTTATTACCATCACTGTTCCTGCTATTCACATTTTACTAAAATCAATGGAAGATCTGAATACAGTTGAAGCAGCTGTCTTGTCTGCTCTACATATTAATAAAACACACATCATTAAACACATGTGTAACTTGTAATCAAACAAACAGAATTACTGGGCATGTTCTTTAGGAACTAAACTGTGTATGATGCAACATCATTGCTGTGATAAATCATATTGTAAGTAGGTCAACGACATGCAATCTTGTTTAGAGGGTATTTCTGATTAATAAAGCTCTTGGCAACTAACGTTTATTTCCTGTTTTTAAAGCTTTTTTTTTTTAGATAAACAGTTAGTTGTTAAAAAGGCCTCAAAGTTACATTTTATCCTGAAGCACAATTATATAGCTGTCATGTCTAAGCATACATGAAACTTTGAAACAAAGATACATGAAACCTCAAATTTTTATTTTATGATTCAGATAAAGCATGAAATTTTAACAAACTTTCCATTTTATTTTTATTATCAACGTTGCTTCATTCTCTTGTTATCCTTTGTTGAAGGAGCAGAAATCCACTACTAGGAGCTAGCAAAACACATTGGGTTGAGCCAATGACAAGAGGCAGGTATGTGCAACCACCTATTGGCAGTTAATTCCCAGCAGTTCATTGCTGCTCCTGAGGCTACCTAGATATGCTTTTCAACAAAGGATCCAACATGTGCAAACACCCGCGATACACACACACCAAATTTTGAGCATGAGGCAACATTTTAATATGGCTGTCTAGCCAGTAGAGGGTTAATAACAGGGCAATACAAGATTATTTATATAAATATACCATTTAAATTAGAGGTAAAGCTTCCTAGATAAAATAGTATTGCAATACAGACATCTCCCAATCATAGAAAGTGCAATCCTGCCAACTTTGAATTACATCATTTACAGTCATTTTTCATATTCAGTGACATTAAAGTTAGCGACGTCATAGAAAGAGTTGTCACATAAAGTAAAACAATATGCAAATGACTATTGAAAATGTTAAATAATCAGTCCAAATGTATTAAAGTAGAGGAATTCTTTCAGTGATGCAAAAATTCTAAAGTGTCTAATTTAAATAAATAATATATTTACAAAGCTTTTACTTTTAACAGTCATCAATGATTGCAAAAGACCATAAAAATAGAAGATTACTATTGCAGTAAAGTTAGAATGAAACATAAACCATCTCCTAATCAATTAACTGTCCAGCTGTTATATATTATCACTTCCTTATATATTACACTATGGCAGGGCTCAGCTGAGTGCTTAAAGACACGCAGAACTGAAGTGATACAAAACTACCATAGGTCCACTGTCCTATAAGCCAGCAGCCATTAATGCTTCCTAAATTATCCTGGACTCCCAATAACAGTCTAAAGATATAGGTGCAGGGGAGGAGCCAAGCTGCAGTGTGTCAAATTACTATAAAGGAGAGACACAATAAACACTGGGTGAGCTGTCGGGGGATAAATAGATTTTTGTGTTATTTAGTCTGACAGCAATTTTCATATTTTTGCACTGTGTGTAGGAAATGGTGTATGTTTAAAACTCACACTATACAGTGTGCTAAAATATATAAAGATTACTTTCAGACTAAATAATGCAAAGATGCAAACAATAAATTAACTTCATTAGTACAAAAGTAATCCCCCTCTGAAAAAGAAGACATCTAAGCTAAGGAGCCAGACAATATTTGGTTCAGCCCCTGGACAGCACTTGTTTATTGGTGGGTGAATTTATCCACCAATCAGCAATAATAACCCAGGTTCTTCTCCAAAAATGGTCTGGCATCTAAACTTACATTCTTGCTTTTCTAACAAAGATACCAAGAAAATGAAGAAAATTTGATAATAGGAGTAAATTAGAAAGTTGCTTAAAATTGCATGCTCTATCTGAATCACGAATGAAAAAATTTGGGTTCAGTGTCCCTTTAACCCCTTAATGACCGCAGCACTTTTCCATTTTCTGTCCGTTTGGGACCAAGGCTATTTTTACATTTCTGCAGTGTTTGTGTTTAGCTGTAATTTTCCTCTTACTCATTTACTGTACCCACACATATTATATACCGTTTTTCTCGCCATTAAATGGACTTTCTAAAGATACCATTATTTTCATCATATCTTATAATTTACTATAAAAATTTTTATAAAATATGAGGAAAAAATTGAAAAAAACACACTTTTTCTAACTTTGACCCTCAAAATCTCCTACACTTCAACAACTACCAAAAAACTCCCATGCTAAATAGTTTCTAAATTTTGTCCTGAGTTTAGAAATACTCAATGTTTACATGTTCTTTGCTTTTTTTGCAAGTTATAGGGCAATAAGTACAAGTAGCACTTTGCTATTTCCAAAAAATTTTTTAAAAAATTAGCGATAGTTACATTGGAACACTGATATCTGTCAGGAATCCCTGATTAACCCTTCACATATATATATTTTTTAAAAGAACACAACCTAAGGTATTAAACATGGGGTATTTTGACTCTTTCCATGCAACTATTTTACCACCAATCTATGCCAAAGTTTGAAAAAAAAAAAAAAGTGGTGATTTTTTGACAAAATAGCAATTCAAGAATACATTTACTGAGAACGTTAAGGGTTACTGCCAAATAACACCCCAATATGTCTTCAGCAGCATCTCCTGAGTACAGTGATACCACCCATGTATAGGTCTGTTGGGTTCTCTGGGGGCTAAAAGGCCTTATTTTTAGGGGGCGCATTCCAGTTTTTTAATTTGGAATTTTCACATCTGTCGTCATGCACCCATGTCCTATTTGGGACATTTCTGAAGCCGGACAATGCAAATTACCCCCATCAAACCATATATTTTTAAAAAGTAGACACCCTAGGGTATTTCAAATGCTGGTATTTTAACACTTTGCATGCACTAATTCAACCACCAGTCTTTGTCAAACTTTTGGGTAGTCATTTTGGTGTGTTATTTTTCACACGCATTGTACTTTAGGCATGGATTCTCAGTTCCTGTTATATGTTACTGACCAAAAACACCTCAATATGTGTTCAACAACAACTTCTGAGTACAGTGATACCCCCCATGTATAGGTGTGTCGGGTTCTCTGGGGGCTAAAAGGCCTTAATTTTAGGGGGCGCATTCCAGATTTTCAACTTGGAATTTTCACATCTGTCATCATGCACCCATGTCCTATTTGGGACATTTCTGAAGCCGGCCAATGTAAATTACCCCCATCAAACCATATATTTTTAAAAAGTAGACACCCTAGGGTATTTCAAATGCTGGTATTTTAACACTTTCCATGCACTAATTCAACCACTAGTCTTTGTCAAACTTTTAGGTAGTCATTTTTTTGCATTATTTTTCACACACATTGTACTTTAGGCATATATTCTCAGTCCCTGTTATGTGTTACTGCCAAAAAAAACCTCAATATGTATTCAACAACATCTCCTGAGTACAGTGATACCCCCCATGTATAGGTGTGTCGGGTTCTCTGGGGGCTAAAAGGCCTTAATTTTAGGGGGGGCATTCCAGTTTTTCAACTTGGAATTTTCACATCTGTCATCATGCACCCATGTCCTATTTGGGACATTTCTGAAGCCGGGCAATGTAAATTACCCCCATCAAACCATATATTTTTGAAAAGTAGACACCCTAGGGTATTTCAAATGCTGGTATTTTAACACTTTCCATGCACTAATTCAACCACTAGTCTTTGTCAAACTTTTAGGTAGTCATTTTTTTGCATTATTTTTCACACACATTGTACTTTAGGCATATATTCTCAGTCCCTGTTATGTGTTACTGCCAAAAAAAACCTCAATATGTATTCAACAACATCTCCTGCGTACAGTGATACCCCCCATGTATAGGTGTGTCGGGTTCTCTGGGGGCTAAAAGGCCTTAATTTTAGGGGGGGCATTCCAGTTTTTCAACTTGGAATTTTCACATCTGTCATCATGCACCCATGTCCTATTTGGGACATTTCTGAAGCCGGGCAATGTAAATTACCCCCATCAAACCATATATTTTTGAAAAGTAGACACCCTAGGGTATTTCAAAGGCTGGTATTTTAAAACTTTCCATGCACTAATTCAACCACTAGTCTTTGTCAAACTTTTAGGTAGTGATTTTTTTGCATTATTTTTCACACACATTGTACTTTAGGCATATATTCTCAGTCCCTGTTATGTGTTACTGCCAAAAAAAAAACTCAATATGTATTCAACAACATCTCCTGAGTACAGTGATACCCCCCATGTATAGGTGTGTCGGGTTCTCTGGGGGCTAAAAGGCCTTAATTTTAGGGGGCGCATTCCAGTTTTTCAACTTGGAATTTTCACATCTGTCATCATGCACCCATGTCCTATTTGGGACATTTCTGAAGCCGGCCAATGTAAATTACCCCCATCAAACCATATATTTTTGAAAAGTAGACACCCTAGGGTATTTCAAATGCTGGTATTTTAACACTTTCCATGCACTAATTCAACCACTAGTCTTTGTCAAACTTTTAGGTAGTCATTTTTTTGCATTATTTTTCACAAACATTGTACTTTAGGCATATATTCTCAGTCCCTGTTATGTGTTACTGCCAAAAAAAACCTCAATATGTATTCAACAACATCTCCTGAGTACAGTGATACCCCCCATGTATAGGTGTGTCGGGTTCTCTGGGGGCTAAAAGGCCTTAATTTTAGGGGGCGCATTCCAGTTTTTCAACTTGGAATTTTCACATCTGTCATCATGCACCCATGTCCTATTTGGGACATTTCTGAAGCCGGCCAATGTAAATTACCCCCATCAAACCATATATTTTTGAAAAGTAGACACCCTAGGGTATTTCAAATGCTGGTATTTTAACACTTTCCATGCACTAATTCAACCACTAGTCTTTGTCAAACTTTTAGGTAGTCATTTTTTTGCATTATTTTTCACACACATTGTACTTTAGGCATATATTCTCAGTCCCTGTTATGTGTTACTGCCAAAAAAAAACCTCAATATGTATTCAACAACATCTCCTGAGTACAGTGATACCCCCCATGTATAGGTGTGTCGGGTTCTCTGGGGGCTAAAAGGCCTTAATTTTAGGGGGCGAATTCCAGTTTTTCAACTTGGAATTTTCACATCTGTCATCATGCACCCATGTCCTATTTGGGACATTTCTGAAGCCGGCCAATGTAAATTACCCCCATCAAACCATATATTTTTGAAAAGTAGACACCCTAGGGTATTTCAAATGCTGGTATTTTAACACTTTCCATGCACTAATTCAACCACTAGTCTTTGTCAAACTTTTAGGTAGTCATTTTTTTGCATTATTTTTCACACACATTGTACTTTAGGCATATATTCTCAGTCCCTGTTATGTGTTACTGCCAAAAAAAACCTCAATATGTATTCAACAACATCTCCTGAGTACAGTGATACCCCCCATGTATAGGTGTGTCGGGTTCTCTGGGGGCTAAAAGGCCTTAATTTTAGGGGGCGCATTCCAGTCTTTCAACTTGGAATTTTCACATCTATCATCATGCACCCATGTCCTATTTGGGACATTTCTGAAGCCGGCCAATGTAAATTACCCCCATCAAACCATATATTTTTGAAAAGTAGACACCCTAGGGTATTTCAAATGCTGGTATTTTAACACTTTCCATGCACTAATTCAACCACTAGTCTTTGTCAAACTTTTGGGTAGTCATTTTTTTTGTGTTATTTTTCACACACGTTGTACTTTAGGCATATATTCTCAGTCCCTGTTATGTATTACTGCCAAAAAAAACCTCAATATGTATTCAACAACATCTCCTGAGTACAGTGATACCACCCATGTATAGGTGTGTTGGGTTCTCTGGGGGCTAAAAGGCCTTATTTTTAGGGGGCGCATTCCAGTTTTTCAACTTGGAATTTTCACATCCCATGCACCCATGTCCTATGTAGGACATTTCTGAAGCCGGCCAATGTAATTTACCCCCATCAAACCATATATTTTTGAAAAGTAGACACCCTAGGGTATTTCAAATGCTGGTATTTTAACACTTTCCATGCACTAATTCTTTGTCAAACTATTAGGCAGTCATTTTTTGTGTGTTATTTTTCTCACACATTGTACTTTAGACATGAATTCTCAGCTCCTGTTATGTGTTACTGCCAAAGAAGACCCCAATATGTGTTCACCAACATCTCCTGAGTACAGTGATACCACCTATGCATAAGTTTCTTGGCTTGTTCGGGGGGTGTAATGCCAAATGTCCAACATGCGTTTGTGATTTTTTTTTCACATTTAACATATTTTCTTTGCCTATTGTCTTTTTGGGGGTATTTTAACATACCCCAATTTATTTGTTTCCATGAATGTGCATATTTTTGAAATGTTGACACCCCAAGGTATTGTATATGGTGTGCTTTGATGCATTTGAAGTAACTGTTTTAGCTAAAAAAATTGGAGAAAGTGTATGGTGGCATTTTTTCAATTTTCATTTTTACACACACATTGCTTTTTGACTATGATTTAGGAGAGACTGTTGTAAGTTAGTGCAAAAAAAATACTACAGGTTGTTTTCTGCAAGGCACCTTGAGAACACCTATGTCCCCCATGCATAGGTTTGACAGGGGTTTTTGTAAAAAAAAAAAAAAGAACAGCCCCATTTTAGAAAAAAAAATATATTAGTGAAATGTAAAAATCTGGCACATTAAAAGGAAAAAAATAACAACAAAAAATTTAACAGTAAACATAACAAAAAAAAAATAACAGCAAATGTATTTATTTTTTAAAAATTGACCATTGTACGGTACCGCTTGAAGCAGTCCCCAATGCAGAGTCCAGGCTGTCCAGGGCAATCAGGACAGTGATATACAGTGTCCCTTCTCTGCCCCCTCTTGGTACAGACTCTGCATTTTTTTTGTGGTCTCTGCTTTGCGGCAGTAGGGGGGATTTTAAAAATAAAATGAGTAGCCCCAACTCTGCTCTCTCCCATCACCGCCCGGGGAGCAGGTGCATCATGGTACAAAATCCCCGAAATGATCTGGAGCTGAAATTGTAAAAAAGTCTGTTTCATTCCGGGGTTTGCTTTTTTGAACAACAAAAAAGCGTTGTGGGTTGCAATCTGCATTAGGTAAATTGCAACCTTTTTGTACCAGGCCCTTGTCTTCCGCATAATTAGGTAGGGCTGCAGCAGCTGATCTGCCAGATCAACCCCACCCATATGTCGGTTATAAGACTTGATGCACACTGGCTTCCTTATGATCTCAGCTCTGCCACGTACAGAGACCGCCACCGTCCTCTCTGTGTGGATGGTGGTAAGAAGGTATACATCCTTCTTGTCTCTGTACTTCAGTGCCAACAGCTCCTCTTGGCGCAGAGCAGAGGTCTCCCCCCTTCGTAGCCGGGTGCGTACAAGTTGTCCTGGGAAACCTTTGCGGTTCTTTTTAATAGTACCGCAAGCTACTGTATCAAAGCAATACAGTAGCTTGAACAAAAGGACACTTGTATAAAAATTGTCTAAGTACAAGTGATACCCTTTGTTCATTAGGGGTAATATCAGGTCCCAGACAATCTTGCCAGTGGTTCCCATATGTTCTGGGCAACCTGGAGGGTCAAGGTGGCTATCCTTTCCCTCATACACCCGGAAGGCCTGAGTATACCCAGTCTCGCTCTCACAGAGCTTATACACCTTTACCCCATACCTGGAGCGCTTGGAAGGAATATACTGCTTGAATCCCAGCCTTCCCTTATACTTCATCAGGGATTCATCAACGCATATATTCCTTCCAGGTGTATAAGCCTCTGCAAACCTGGCAGAAAAGTGGGTAATCAGGGGGCGGATTTTATACAGCCTGTCAAATTGGGGATGCTCCCTAGGGGGGCACAGGCTGTTGTCGCTGAAGTGCATGAAATGAAGAATCATTTCATATCTCTGCCTCGACATACTCTGGGAGAAAATGGGGGTAGAGCAGATGGGGCTACTGCTCCAGTAGGAGCGAATGGAGGGTTTCTTTATGATGCCCATCAGCATAGTCAATGCCCAGAATTTTTTAAATTCTGGCACATTGATGGGGGCCCATTGCTGCTTTGCCAAATATGTTTCAGGCTTGGCAGCACGGTACTGATGGGCATATAAATTAGTTTGGGCGACAATGTTCCCCAATACATCATCACCCAGAAACACCTCCAGAAACTGTTGGGGGCTAAAACCTGCCACATCTATATTTATGCCAGCATTTGCTGTGAAGGGTGGGATATCTGGCCTCTGGAGATGAGGCGTTACCCACTCTTCAGCGGCAATGGCAGCAACACGCCTCCTTCTAGCCGGGGGGCTGGCAGGGGGGCTAGCAGGGGGGCTGGCAGGGGGGCTAGCAGCCACAGATACATCACTATCAGTTGAGACTGCATCTAATGATGTATCTGAGCATATGGCAGGGTCAAAATTGGGGTCTGAGTCAGACATAGAGGCATCTGACTCTGACACAAGGATGGCATACGCCTCCTCAACACTATATCTTTTCTGTGACATTTTTGTATCTGTCACAGAAAACCAAAATTAATTAACTAAATGGCCTTTGTTTTTTTTTTTAAAAAGTACAGCTATGCTAATGCCAGTGATTTATAGCGATCACTGGCAAGCTAGGGGTTAAATACTCTTTAAATTAAATTAACTAAATGGCCTTTGGGTTTTTTTAAAAAAAAGTACAGCTATGCTAATGCCAGTGATTTATAGCGATCACTGGCAAGCTAGGGGTTAAATACTCTATAAATTAAATTAACTAAATGGCCTTTGGGTTTTTTTAAAAAAAAGTACAGCTATGCTAATGCCAGTGATTTATAGCGATCACTGGCAAGCTAGGGGTTAAATACTCTTTAAATTAAATTAAATTAGCTAAATGGCTCTGAAAGGAGCCTTTGGGTTTTTAAAAAATGACAACAACAAAAATTAACCCCTAAAAAAATGCACAGACAGCAAAAAAGTACAGCTATGCTAATGCCAGTGATTTATAGCGATCACTGGCAAGCTAGGGGTTAAATACTCTTTAAATTAAATTAAATTAGCTAAATGGCTCTGAAAGGAGCCTTTGGGTTTTTAAAAAATTACAACAACAAAAATTAACCCCTAAAAAAATGCACAGACAGCAAAAAAGTACAGCTATGCTAATGCCAGTGATGTATAGCGATCACTGGCAAGCTAGGGGTTAAATACTATTTAAATTAAATTAAATTAGCTAAATGGCTCTGAAAGGAGCGTTTAGGTTTTTAAAAAATTACAACAACAAAAATTAACCCCTAAAAAATGCACAGACAGCAAAAAAGTACAGCTATGCTAATGCCAGTGATGTATAGCGATCACTGGCAAGCTAGGGGTTAAATAGTCTTTAAATTAAATTAAATTAGCTAAATGGCTCTGAAAGGAGCCTTTGGGTTTAAAAAAAAAAATACAACAACAAAAATTAACCCCTAAAAAAATGCACAGACAGCAAAAAAAAGTGCAGCTGTGCTACTGCCAGTGATTTATAGTGATCACTGGCAAGCTAGGGGTTAATGGCTCTGAAAAGAGCCTTTGGATTTTAATTTTTTTAACAAATAAAAGAAATAAATCTCTCTCTGCTAAAATACAGGTCTCTCTCTCTCTCCAACAAAATGGCAAGTGAGGAGAGGGAGGGAGATCCACACTGATCAGAGTCAATATTTACAAATGTTGACCTGATCAGACAAATGGGAGATTTTATTATTATTATTTTTTTTTTCTAAGAAGGCTCAGATTGGGTGACCCTAGCTTGCCCCTATGGTGAGACAGGCTAGGGACACCCCCAGAGGCCCCATGATGCACCGGGCATCGCCATTTTGGAAGCCTCATGGGGGAGGGGGGGGCGCTATATGTGGGGGCTTTTTTATTTTATATTTTAATTTTTTTTGCCCATTTTTTATTTTATTTATATACTAACTAAGTGCCTCGACCCACCGAGGCACTTAGCACACTAGCAGAGCATCGGAAGCGTGTCCGATCGCTTCCGATGCTCTGCTGCACTGCCGGGCTCCACGTGGAGCAAAACCGGAAGTGATCACTCAAGGGGGAGTGATCGCTCCGGTCCCGGCACTCCGTAACAGCACTGCAGGGATGCCCAGACATCGAGGCATCCCTGCAGTACTGTAATAGTGCCTGGAAGCGATCTTGATCGCTTCCAGCACTCACTTTAGCCGAGGACGTGCAGGGTACGTCGTCAGGCGTTAACTGCCTTTTTTTTTCAGACGTACCCTGCACGTCCTCGGTCACTAAGGGGTTAAGAAATCTGGCATCGGATGGAAGCGTTAACACAACCCTAGCTTACACCTACATGAAAAGAGCGACTGTACGCAAAGTGGAAACTTTTTCCATGGAAACCTGGTACTAAACTGGAGCAGTAATTTACTTTTAGCTATCGGCCGCTTCGGTAGCTTACGACTCCATTTTTAAAGGCTCAATGGAATGTAAATGCTGTGTGCCTAACCACTAATCCTAATACCCCTAAACCAAAGTACAGAAGAATGTTTTTAAATTTAAAATCAGCCAATTGGAATTAAGTGGTACTCCTATAAATTCTGGATTTTCAGTGAGTGGCAGCGACCGCATGAAGACCAGGGCTCAGAAAAGAAAATCGAAGAACAGACGATGGGCCCCCGGCACCAGGAACTGGGATGCAGAGGGCTCAACATCAGAGCAAGAGGAGCCGGATTACCTAGTGGAGAGTATTACTTTTGGGGTTAGTTAGGGCTTTTTTGGGGTGGTATTCATTTTTAAGAGTAGGCTTTTTCATTTTTTTTATTGTTTCTTTTCCAGGCTAGGTTTTTTTTTAGATTTTGGTTATTTTGTTATTTTGGTGGGTGGGGATTATTTGTATCATAGTGGGGGGTTTTGTAAAAAAAATAGTTTCAAAAAGAGCTGATCACTTTAGGTCAATGCCCTACAAAAGGCCATTTTAAGGGCTATTGTAATTTATTTTACTGTTAGGGTTTTTGGTTTTTTTTTATTTTTTATTTTATGGGCCATGTAGGTTAGTGTTAGGTATAATGTTTTTTTTTTATTTTTACTTTGGGTACTGTAGTTGATTTGATTTTATGCAACTTATATATTTTTTTTTATTGTAACTTAATGAGGTTGGTTTAGAAGTAGCAGGTGGTAGTTTAGAGGGGGTTTAGGTGTTAGTGTAGTTCTGGTTTGCATTCAGAGGTGGAGGTTTAGGCCTTAATCTCCTAACCACCCCCCATACTTGTATGGGGTTGATTAGGAGGTTATTGTTAGTTAGTATTTATTGGGCTTTAATCTCCTATCCACCCCTCATACTAACTGTATAGGGGTTGATTAGGTGATTATTGATGGTTACCATTTATTAGGCCTTAATCTCTTAACCACCCCTCATGCCTGTATAGGGGTTGATTAGGTGATTAGGTTAGGGCCACTTAGGGCTTAATAGTGCATTTATCTACCATTTTTTTTAAATGTTATGCATTCTTATGTGTTATGCATATTCTTTTAACAATTGTATATAAAAAATGTGTATTTATTTTTCTTGTGTTTTTTATTTTAAACATAAATATATATTTTAAAATGTGTATTCATGTTACAAAAGGCATTAGTATTACAATTGTTTTATTTTATAACATATGTGCAGTTATGTAATACTATACTTATAATGCGACTGTCTTTTATAAAAAATATATATTTTTTATTTAAAATAATAAATTCATCAAGCAAGAAAATCTATATTTTAATTTATATATCCAATACTTAAACTAATATGCATTACAATTGACCATGCATTTAATTTCAACGATTGTAGATATAATGTAGTCAGGCCTTCCATTGATATTCCATATTAAAGGACCATAATACCCAAATGTTTAAACATTTGAAAGTGATGCAGCATAGCTGTAAAAAGCTAACTAGAAAATATCACCTGAACATCTCTATGTAAAAAAGAAAGATATTTTACCTCAAAAGTTCCTCAGTAGCCACCTCCCATTGTAAAGGATTTCTAAGCAGCATATTAGTATGTCTGTCCTAGGACAGATTAGGGGAGGAGCCTCGTGCACTCTCATATTATTTCACCAATCAGGTAAAGGAAGCTTACTATGAAATCTCATGAGAGCTAAGTCAAATCTCATGAGATCACAGTAAAAGAGTTCATGACCTCAGCACTGCTGATGCTGATTGGCTGCAGTTCATTTCTTAATTTTTTTTTATTTTTTTTTTACCTGCAGCTGGGAGCAGCTGAGTATAACTTTTTACACAGAACTTACTCTGCTGAGCTGAGGAGATTGTGAGGTAAAATATCTTCCTTTTTTACATAGAGATGTTCTGATGATATTTTCCTGTCTGCTTTTTACAGTTATACTGCATCAGTTTCAAGTGATTTAGCATATGAGTATTATGTCCCTTTAAAACTGTTATGCATGTATATTGTACACAGTGCTTTAAGTATTGCATATATTAAAATGTATTTATGTTAGCTTGTTGTGTTTACTAGTGATAATATATAAACAAGTAATAAACACAACAAGCAACATAAATTACATTCTGATTTAGATACTAATATTTAAACATTATGCATTCTACATGACAATGCATCATTTTAGATATTGAATATTTATATGTAAGGCCTCAGCATCTACAGTTAGTTTTAGGTTATAACAGTTTAGGGGTCATATTGCATATTGTTTAAAGCATTTTATATATACATATATATATATATATACAGTATATATATATATATATACTAAATATACAGTATATATATATATATATATATACAGTATATATATATATATATATATACAAAATCCCAAATGAACTCTGCACTCACTCCGCTGTTCAACTGCCCAGGGTGCATCCAATGCCGCAGTGTGCCTTCACAAATATCCAAAAAAGAGAGCACTCACCAGGACTTATACTTTAAAGCATTCACAGCTTTATTTTAACAAAGTGACGTTTCGAGGATTTTAACCTCGTCCTCAGACTTTACAATAGTGTACATACCTCAATTCTTTTAAACCCTCCACCGACTATCACCGCGATACCGGAAGTCACCCGGCGTCCTGTGCGCAAGACTGCGCATGTCAGAGCGTCGGCATGGCAACCGGCCGCGGTGTACACTAAAAACAAAAATGTGAATACCAATGGTTACAATACAGAGCTGTTCAATTGTTACAATACTCTCAATGCACTTAACATTCTAACAATATCCATTATAAGAGCTAGATAGTTACAACACTTAACATCCCTACGATGCGTGTAGATTACTGTGTCAAATTTACCTAACTATTTCAAAAACTGGGGATTGGTATAGACATGATATTGTATCAAATCTACCACCACGTGTGGCTATACTGGCTATCATAATACAAATTATTGCTAACTTCAGGATAATACTCCCTAGACTTATGGTATCACAAATAACAGTGCCAGTCCAGGTTGGTATTCAACCCTCCGGGCACCAAAGTGCCCAGATTGAAGATCCACCTGGACTCGCACTGCAACAGGAGTCTATCTCTATCACCCCCTCTGGTTGGGGGTGGAATGTGATCTATGATCACATATCTCAGGTCAGCAACCGTATGGCCAGTCAGCGCAAAATGTCGTGCCACGGGTTGGTCTGACCCCTTGTTTTTTATAGCCAATCGAATGGCTGCACGATGATTGGCCATACGGGTGCGCAAGTCGTCGATAGTCTTCCCGACATAGAATAACCCACACGGACAGTGTAATAAATATACTATATGTGTCGTCGTGCAGGTTACTCTATGTCGGATCGTGTATCTGCGATTGGTGGTAGGATGGACAAAGAATTTTGCGTTAGACAAACCACTACATGTAGTGCAACCCGCACACTTATAACATCCAGGTTTTTTAGTCTGTAGCCAGTTAGATTTTTCGTAGCACAGTACAGGGTCAACCTTCACCAGAATGTCCCGTAGAGAACGTGATCTTCTGAAGCCTACTTGTGGGTATCTGGAACCCCTAAATGGCAGATTTTTATCACTTTCCACGATATTCCAGTTCTTTTTTACCAATTTTTGTAGGTTCTGCTTGTCTGTGGTGTAAGTGGTCGTAAGTATCATCCTACTCTCTTTATCCCCTTTTGGCACAGTTCTTAAAGCTGTATCCTGATCCATGGAGGTAAATTTCTGGAAGTGTTGGTTAATCTGTTTCTCTTGATAGCCCCTCTGTAAGAATTGTGCTTTCATTTCTATCAACTGTTGTTGGGCATTACTCTGTTTGCTGTTATTTCGCATAACCCGCTTAAATTGAGAGATAGGTAAAGCCTTCTTAAGTGATGGAGGATGACAGCTAGTAGCCTCCAACAATGAGTTCCTATCTGTCTCCTTTTTGTACAAGGTTGTGCCCAACACACCGTCTTCCATAGAAATTCGCAGGTCGAGGAAATCTACTGATGTAGAACTTTTGGTCATCTTAAATTGTAGCTTTGGATTAATGGTGTTTAATATCCTATGCCAATCATCTAATTCTTCCTCCGTACCTGACCATAGAATGATCAAATCATCTATGTAGCGTTTGAAATATTTAATGTGTTGGTGTAGAAATAGATCCGTGTCTCGTTCTTCAAATTCTGCCATAAATAAATTGGCGTACGATGGGGCCATATTGGACCCCATCGCCGTCCCTTGTAGTTGCAAAAAGAACGATTTCTCGAACTTGAAGTAGTTTCTACTGAGGCAAAGATCCAATAATTCCAGGATTAACTCTACTGGTGGTCCCACGTATGGGTATCGGTTCAATTGTTTGCGAACTGCCATCATCCCCTGTTCGTGTGGTATGGAATTATAAAGACTAACCACATCCAATGTTGCCAATATGGTGGGTTGCTTGATAGTTGGAAATGATTTGATCTCTTTAATCAGACTAATCGAGTCTAACAGAAACGAAGGCATATTGCGGACACATGGTTGGAGTATACTATCCAGAAATACTGCTAACGGTTGTAAGAGGGATCCTATGGAGGACACGATAGGTCTGCCCGGTGGGCGATTTGGATGCTTATGGATCTTCGGCAGTGTATAGAAAGCCGGAACCCTTGGGAACTTTACTTCCATAAAGTTCCTTTCTTGTTTCGTCAACCATCCATTCCTAAATGCTCGATCCAAAACTTCATCTATCTGTTTCTTGAACAATATGGTAGGGTTGTAGGTCAATTGTTTGTATGTAGCCGTATCAGTCAGCTGAGAAAGTATCTCTTGCTGGTAGTAAGAATAGTCCATTATGACTGTGTCACTCTGTACATTAGCGTGGTGTCCTCGCATTGTATGAGTGGTGATACAGTGGTAATATTGTTGTTTTATCATTCTTACACCTTGGCACCTGATTAGCACTGTGGATCCCAGACACAATAGGTTAGGTTTTTATTAATGGTTGATTGTTATGCCGTGGCCCTCTTAGTATATTTTCCTAGGGAGCACATCTCTGGTATAATAGCTCTGTTTTATGGAGACATCACTTGCTGAGTGGCTACACATTAAGGTTTTTGCAATTGCATTGTCTAAATTTAGACACTGAATACTGGCAGTCGTATAGAGATTAGATGGCAGGGCTACACGGGGCGCACCACTAAGTGGGGTGTGTCGGCAGCAGGTGCTGTGATTGGCTCATACAGATGGCGGACACAGCTTTTTAAAGGCTGGGTTTGTGGTTGTTTTTTATTCACTATACTCTGGGAGTTCACCGCTGACATTGCATTCCGCACTATTTAAGGTATGAGGGGTTATGGCTGATGTTGCGGCTCTTGAAATCCCTATGCAAACTATCGTTTCCTTTGAAGTTAAGCTAGATTGTGTGCTGATTGGAATGTAACTATGTGTCAGAAATTTTGTAAAGTTATTTCACTATACTCTGTGGATCCCAGCCTCAATAGGTTAGGTTTTGTATTAATGGTTGATGGTTATGCCGTGGCTCTCTAGGTATATTTTCCTAGGGAGCACTGCTCGGGTATAATAGCTATGTTTTATGGAGACACTACTTATTGAGTGGCTACATATAAGGGTTTTGCTCTTGCATTGTCTAAGTTTAGACACTGAATGCTGGCAGACGTATTAAGTGGCGGGGCTACACCGGGCGCACTACTAAGTGAGGTGTGTCAACAGCGGGTGCCGTGATTGGCTCACACAGATGGCGGGCACGGCTTTTTTAAAGGCTAGGTTCGCGGTTGTTTTTTATTCACTATACTCTGGGAGTACACCGCTGACAGTGCATTCCGCACTATTTAAGGTATGAGGGGTTATGGCTGATGTTGCGGCTCTTGAAATCCCTATGAAAACTATCGTTTCCTTTGAAGTAAGGCAAGATTGCGTGTCGATTTGAATATAGCTGTTTGTAAGAAATTTTGTAAAGGGATTGTCTTGTGTCTCTGATACGCTGGTATAACAGGGCATAATGCTCTGTGGGGTTGAAAGACTTGACACTCTCTAATGTTATGTAAGCACAATAGCTTTGCACTAATTATAAGAGATGTATTAAACATAGCGGTCTGCTGCTGTTGTGTAGCTTGTGATATTACGGTTTTGAGGTACCGCTCTCTGTGTTCATAATGTGGCCCTATAGCTATCAGCCACTGTTGAGATACCAACATATACACCAACTGTTGGAATATGATGACTGATGTGGGTGTGGAGTGTACATCACCATAGGGTGGGTGGGCCTGAGATTGCGCCCACTATGATATAGCTCTGTTTTTATTGTCCCCCTTAGGAGGAGAGGCTTAGGACACAGCGCAGGACATGGTTTTTGACAAGTTGTATTTTTTCAGTGAATATAGGGTTGATTATTTCCTTTAACAAAGTACTGTGATATATTACCCCTAGTATTGATGAATCTAGGAGAGATGGTTATGTTGTTTATATTACTGACAGTGATTACATATGTCCACCTGCTTAGATACCAGTATGATTAGTCTGTGATGTCCCAGTCTGACCTTAGGTTTATACGACCAATTACTGTTAGAACTGTTGTTGTCATGATTTTAAGTTTCTGAGATTGTAGCGATATAGGCCCGCCAACAGGTACATAACGGTATACACTTAATTTGTGGCATTGGTGCTTCATGTTGACTACTGCAGATTCAGTTGTGGCTTTGTTTATCTAATTTCCAGTCATACTCCTTCTTTCTTTCTCTCTCCTCTCTTTTTCTATGGTATTCTTACCTCGCTCTACTTCTCCCACGGCAGCGTGATGACCTGGCTTCCTCACTCTTTCAGAAGTTTTTATTTTAATTTTGTTTTTATTGTTAGGAATTGATGGTTTTCTCTGGTGGAGGGTCACACTTTGGTGTATATTTGGACATTGTATTTTGTTTGTTAAGTATTTTATCGTATGTTTTTGTTTGTATTTTTAGACTATGAATTTGTCTTGAATAAGGCCTAAAAGAAGGCCGAAACGTCGACACTGTATTAAATGTAATCAGCACAATAAAAGTTACCTATTGATACAAGCCCTGTGAGTGCCCTCCACCTCTACCATTACTCTATCATACCACTTGAGGATAGCACCCAGGCATTGGCAACATTGATGTGGAAGGAGTGCTAGGCCACCGGCTATATATATATATATATATATATATATATATATACTAAAGGTATTTCATGATGCTTTGTATTATTTTGAACATAAACATATATTTTCAAACCTGTTTCTGTTTTACCTTGTGTCACTCCATGTCGGCTTTTTAATGGATCAATAAAAGCTTATGTTTTATACTTTTGCCTATGGGAATGAACTCTTTATTTTTTAAATATATTTTGAAATATATATTTATGTTTGAAATAATAACAACCATTAAATCGCTTTTAAGATATCTACATTACATTACTGACAATGCATATTTTGTCAAGGAGATGTAGTAAATGCCGGAGGCATGGCCAAACCTTGCTGGCCAGCCAGGCTCCTGGAATTAAGTGCTGGACTGGAATTGAGCCCTGCCACTTCTTCAAATGGGTGCCAATAAAGCAGGGTGTAGGGGATAAAGTCGCCCTTTTAATATGTTGTCCGCAATTTAATGAGGCACCTATGGATACCACTTGTTTGGGAGTGCTACCTTCTGAGAGGAATAGGGGACCAGATTTGAGGTCTTTAGTGTAGGTGTTGTAAAACTTAGTTCCCCATGGCAATATTTGAACTGTGCCTATACTGAAACTATTTTTAGTTTCAGTAAGTGCACTTTCTGCGCCTTATAGGCCCACTTCAAATAGGATCCCCGGCACAGCAAAATGCTGATGTTGATAATGTGTGTGGTGACGTCACTATTATCTTCTATGGGAGAGACATTGGCATTGCTCGGACATGCCCCTTTTCTTTGAATATCTTGACAAACCATCTGACTGAGAGGCTGACGAGGCCAGCAAAGCAGTTTCAGAGTGATCTGTTGATGCTTTGAATATCAGGGCCCTAGTGTGGAGGAGCTGTTTGTAAGTGCTTTTTCTTCTGATTTGTGGATTTAAACATTGACCACTCAGGGAAGGTGCGGCAAGGAGTCCCTGCCTAGACCTGAGTGATGAAGCAGAGCACTTGCTGCACGCACAACCTCACCGACAGCTCCTCCCTATTAACTGGTGTCACACAAGCTCTCCAAATCTCCTGGAGGGGACATTTCCAGGTCCAAAAAAAAAAAAAAAACAGGGGCTGGTGGCAACTATGCATGTGTGTTTTAGATTGTGTGTGAGCGTGTGTTTGAGATTGTGTGAGAGAGAAAGAGAGAGAGGGTAGATGATAGATAGATAGATAGATATAGAGAGAGAGAGAGAGAGAGAGAGAGAGAGAGAGGGAGGGAAGGAGAGAGGGAGGATGAGGGCTGCATAGGAAGCCTATAGTGACTGAATATGCCCACTGGACTGTCATTTACCTACCACAGCAATTTGCTATTATACCTGACATATACAGATGCAGAGTAAGGAATGTTATCCTTGTCCAATGTATTTAAATGTTACAGTGAGTGCATAATAATTGATAATTGTCAGGGTTTTTTCCCTGTTTTGTTTGCCATGTGCTGCTGGCAGCCATTTTACTCACTTCTCTTGCTGACTATGGTGCATTGTGGGGGATGCTGCTCATTTCCTGCACTTCCTTTTATGGCCAGACTGGTGTGCATCATCTATGTGAGACAGGATGCAGTCTCAGATTGAATTGTGTCATCACTTATTATTTAAAGGGCCTCTGGTCAGTATGCTTTGCCTTTGCGTTGTCTCAGACCTGTTTGTGAGAGTTCCTGTGTATTACCTGGCTGTCTGATGTCCTTCCTGGTTCCTGATCCCTGGCTTGTTCCTGACTCTGCTGTTTTCCTTGTTCCTGAATCCGGCTCGTCTGGCTTGTTATTTGACTTGTGGACTTTTTATTATTTTTTGTTATTAATAAATGTGTGATTATTTTTGCCCTTCTCATCTCAGTCTGATTCCTGGCACCCTGACAGTAATATGACCTGAGGAACACACCTGTGCTTTCCTCTCCCATGCCCTGATATGATACATGCATGCAAGTACACCATGTTACTGTGTGAGTCGGTATCAGATTTTTTATTTTCAGGGCTGTTTTATATAGCCCGTCCAACCCAGCATTAACCAATTTCTCTCGCTCTCTTTCTTTATATGATTAATCTGTAATAGAAAAAAATAGCTTCAGCCACATCTCTTCTTAGAACCTCTGTAGTCATTTGACCTCTGTCCCACCCTCCTGACACTGTTTTTCATGGCTGAATTTGATAAGCAAAATAAATGGGTCTTGTTTATGACATGGGCTATCATAAACTGTGAGCAAGGGAGGGGGAGCTGGATCTTGTGATTGCCTCAGGACTGATTCACTGCTTTCCTTTGTGTTATATAAGAATGGTGATCATCTGTGTTAAATAAAAGAATCCACATAATGCTACTGAAATGAACTGACCTCATTACCAGTTGATAAATCAGAACAGGCAAATCCTTATTAAAGGAGTATATAACTAAAATAACATTCTAAATTAAATCTTTTTAAATAAAATATGTAGCATACATTCCTCATTTTATAAATGCTGTCATTTAAAATGTGTTGATTTTTAATGCCCTAGAGAAGCTGTAGTATTTAGTGCCATACATCTCCCAACCATCCTGTTCCTGGGTTGGGAGGAGGCCACTTCCTGCCCGCAGTTTTAACCCTTTAACTGCTGAGCAATTTTCACCCCTGTGCTAAGCTGTTCTGTAGTTTTTAGATGCTGCTCATATTTATGCCATACTGTAGGTAATTTTTTCATTGAAAAATTCACAGATATCTTTTTAAGGAGACCCAGCAGATTCAAACTATATCATTATTTTATGCATGTTTCATGACATGTAAGAAAGCTGCAACAAAAAGTATGAAAAAGACAGTTTTATTTAAAACCTTGAAAAGAAAGTTTATACATTTATGTGTGTGTTTTTTTCCCTAAACTCTTTAGTTAAAAGAAGGACCTTTTGGTATAGCTACTTTGATCTGCTCTCCCATGACCCTCCATTAAAATAATGGCACATTTATTCACTCCAGGTAATCACTGTTACCACAGTAATTACCTTTCTATTAAAACTTAATAACTTAAACCTAGATTTAGAGTTTTGCAGCCAAAGGGGTGCGTTAGCTACGCGTGTTTTTTTTCTCCCGCACCTTTTAAATAACGCTGGTATTTAGAGTTCTCTGAAGGGCTGCGTTAGGCTCCAAAAAGGGAGCGCAGAGCATAATTTACTGCCACTTCAACTCTCAATACCAGCGTTGCTTACGGTAGCGGTCAGCTTGAAAAACGTGCTCGTGCACGATTCCCCCATAGAAAACAATGGGGCAGTTTGGGGTGAAAAAAAACCTAACACCTGCAAAAAAGCAGCGTTCAGCTCCTAACGCAGCCCCATTGTTTCCTATGGGGAAACACTTCCTAAGTCTGCACCTAACACCCTAACATGTACCCCAAGTCTAAACACCCCTAACCTTACACTTATCGCTGACCCCTGCATTTTATTATTAACCTACATTATCCCTATGAACCCCTAATCTGCTGCCCCCAACATCGCCGACACCTACATTATATTTATTAACCCCTAATCTGCCCCCCCAACGTCGCTGCTACCTTACCTACACTTATTAACCCCTATTCTGCCGACCGGACCTCGCCGCTACTCTAATAAATGTATTAACCCCTAAACCGCCTCACTCCCGCCTCTCAAACCCTATAATAAATTTTATTAACCCCTAATCTGCCCTCACTAACATCGCCGACACCTAACTTCAAGTATTAACCCCTAATCTGCCGACCGGACCTCACCGCTACTATAATTAAGGTATTAACCCCTAAAGCTAAGTCTAACCCTAACCCTAACACCCCCCTAAGTTAAATATAATTTAAATCTAACTAAATAAATTATTTCTTATTAAATAAATTAATCTTATTTAAAGATAAATACTTACCTGTAAAATAAACCCTAATATAGCTACAATATAGCGAATAATTATATTGTAGCTATTTTAGGATTTATATTTATTTTACAGGCAACTTTGAATTTATTTTAACTATGTGCAATAGCTATTAAATAGTAATTAACTATTTAATAGCTACCTAGTTAAAATAATTACAAAATTACATGTAAAATAAATCCTAACCTAAGTTACAATTTAACCTAACACTACACTATCAATAAATAAATTAAATCAATTAACTATAATTACATACAATTAAATCAACTAAACTAAATTAAAAAACAAACAAACACTAAATTACAAAAAAAACCTCTAAATTACAAAAAATAAAAAAAGATTACAAGAATTTTAAACTAATTACACCTACTCTAAGCCCCCTAAAAAAATAACAAACCCCCCAAAATAAAAAAATGCCTTACCCTATTCTAAAATAAAAAGTTAACGGCTCTATTACCTTACCAGCCCTTAAAAGGGCCTTTTGCGGGGCATGCCCCCAAAGAAATCAGCTCTTTTGCCTGAAAAAAACATACAATACCCCCCCTGAACATTACAACCCACCACCCACATACCCCTAATCTAACCCATCCAAACCCCCCTTAAAAAACCTAACACTATGCCCCTGAAGATCTCCCTACCTTGTATTCACCCAGCCGGGTATCACCGATCCATCCAGAAGAGGGTCCAAAGTCTTCATCCAATCCGGCAAGAAGAGGTCCTCCAGAGGGCTGATCGGAACAGCCAATAGATTGGATCAGCCAATCGGATTGAACTTGAATCTGATTGGCTGATTCAATCAGCCAATCAGATTTTTCCTACCTTAATTCCGATTGGCTGATAGAATCCTATCATCTTGGATGATGTCATTTAAAGGAACCTTCATTCGTCGTTAGTCCGTCGGTGAGGAAGGATGGCTCCGCATCAGCTGCTTCAAGATGGACCCGCTTCGCTCCGGATGGAAGAAGCTAGAAGATGCCACCTGGATGAAGACATTGGACACTCTGGAGGACCTCTTCTTGCCGGATTGGATAAAGACTTCGGACCCTCTTCTGGACGGATCGGTGATACCCGGCTGGGTGAATACATGGTAGGGAAATCTTCAGGGGCTTAGTGTTAGGTTTTTTAATGGGGGTTTGGATGGGTTAGATTAGGGGTATGTGGGTGGTGGGTTGTAATGTTGGGGGGGGTATTAAATGTTTTTTTTTCAGGCAAAAGAGCTGATTTCTTTGGGGCATGCCCGGCAAAAGGCCCTTTTAAGGGCTGGTAAGGCAATAGAGCTGTTAACTTTTTATTTTATAATAGGGTAGGGCATTTTTTATTTTGGGGGGCTTTGTTATTTTTTTAGGGGGCTTAGAGTAGGTGTAATTAGTTTAAAATTCTTGTAATCTTTTTTTATTTTTTGTAATTTAGTGTTTGTTTGTTTTTTGTAATTTAGTTTAGTTGATTTAATTGTAGGTAATTGTAGGTAGTTTATTTAATTAATTTATTGATAGTGTAGTGTTAGGTTTAATTGTAAATTAGGTTCGGATTTATTTTACAGGTAATTTTGTAATTATTTTAACTAGGTAGCTATTAAATAGTTAATAACTATTTAATAGCTATTGTACCTAGTTAAAATAAATACAAAGTTGCCTGTAAAATAAATATAAATCCTAAAATAGCTACAATATAATTATTCGTTATATTGTAGCTATATTAGGGTTTATTTTACAGGTAAGTATTTAGCTTTAAATAGGATTCATTTTTTTTAATAAGAAATAATTTATTTCGTTAGATTTAAATCATATTTAACTTAGGGGGGTGTTAGGGTTAGACTTAGCTTTAGGGGTTAATACATTTATTATAGTAGCGGTGAGGTCCGGTCGGCAGATTAGGGGTTAATACTTGAAGTTAGGTGTCAGCGATATTAGTGAGGGCAGATTAGGGGTTAATAAAATTTATTATAGGGTTTGCGAGGCGGGAGTGAGGCGGTTTAGGGGTTAATACATTTATTATAGTGGCGGTCGGCAGATTAGGGGTTAATAAGTGTAGGTAAGGTGGGGGGGCAGATTAGGGGTTAATAAATATTATGTAGGTGTCAGCTGTGTTAGGGGCAGCAGCCTAGGGGTACATAGGGATAATGTAGGTGGCGGCGGTGTCCGGTAGGCAGATTAGGGGTTACATTTTTTTATTAGAGTGGCGGCAATGTGGGGGGGCCTCGGTTTAGGGGTACATAGGTAGTTTATGGGTGTTAGTGTACTTTATAGTACAGTAGTTAAGAGCTTTATAAACCGGCGTTAGCCCATAAAGCTCTTAACTCCTGACTTTTTTCTGCGGCTGGAGTCTTGTCGGTAGAATTCTAACACTCACTTCAGCCAAGACTCTAAATACCTGCGTTAGGAAGATCCCATTGAAAAGATAGGATACGCAATTGGCGTAAGGGGATCTGCGGTATGGAAAAGTCGCGGCTGGAAAGTGAGCGTTAGACCCTTTCCTGACTGACTCTAAATAAAAGTGGGCGGCCAAAAGCAGCGTTAGGACCCCTTAACGCTGGTTTTGACGGCTAACGCAGAACTCTAAATCTAAGCGATAATTTGAAAGAGCAGGCAAATAGCTTTCAAACAGTGAGTCTAAAGGATTTCTAAAATCCATCCAGCCCCCTTAAGCCCTGTGGTCCTTCCCTGCACATACAGATTTTCAGGGCTTTATGATTTCCGCACACACATGCCAGAGCACCAGGCATGTGGGATAAGTGCGGGGGGAGAGGGGGCTTAATGAGATCAGATCGTCATCCTCATTACGGGCCGGATTGTGACTGGATCCGTATTTTCCACTCCAGCTGGGATGCTAACTTTGCTAAAGGTAAGTTTTTGCATGTGCTGGGTAGCGCTAGTTTTGCAAGTTAAAAGTAAAAAAAGTTTTGCACAAAAAGCTGAAGTTTCAATATTGCAACTGCATCAACGTATTCCGCAATAGAAGTTAATGAAGCAAAAAAGTGGAAAAAAACTATCACCCTCTTTGCACGCAAACCCGATCGCATATTCTCAAGTGCGCTAACCCGTCATGAATATATGAATATTTCACATCCCAATGTTCTTCACATAGCAGAATATGTTCTATTTATTCATAAATACACATTTCTACATATATCTGATTGTATTTTGGTATAATTTATATCTATACCTACATATATAAATGATTAGATATAGGTATATACACATACAAATATGTATAGGAATATCTATTTTAAAATACTTAGAACATTTTCTGCTATGTACAGAACATTAACTGTGTATTTACTGTAAATATTTCACATGCCAAACACTATCAGCTAGATTACAAGTCATTGTGCACCTTTCATAACGTAGTTATTACGAGTCTGAAAAGAACCTTGTAACGCGTCACGGTAACACGAGTACCGCATTTATTTACCAAGCGTAATCACTGGTGCGTAATTAATTCTCCAATAGAGATCAATGCAAAATGAAGAATACAAGAATTTGACCTTTTGAAATTCTATCAGCCAATCGGAATTAAGGTAGGAAAATTCTGATTGGCTTCTATCAGCCAATCGGAATTAAGGTAGGAAAATTCTGATTGGCTGATGGAACAGCCAATAGAATGCGAGCTCAATCTGATTGGCTGATTGAAGGAACCGTCATTCGTCGGGAAGTCGTCGTCGGAAGAAGATGGGTCCGCGGTGGAGGTCTTCAAGATGGAGCCGGTCCTCATCGGATGAAGATAGAAGATGCCGCTTGGAAGAAGATGGTTGCCGGTCCGGATCTACTCTTCTTCCCGGATAGGATGAAGACTTTGGAGCCTCTTCTGGACTTCTTCAGCCGTCGGATGATGGATGTCTAGCCCCCTCTTGGGTTGGATGAAGATATCGGAGCCAGGACGGATCGGTGTGATACCCGGTGAGGTGAAGACAAGGTAGGAAGATCTTCAGGGGCTTAGTGTTAGGTTTATTTAAGGGGGGTTTGGGTTAGATTAGGGGTATGTGGGTGGTGGGTTGTAATGTTGGGGGGGGGGTATTGTATGTGTTTTTTTTACAGGCAAAAGAGCTGAATTCTTTGGAGCATGCTCCGCAAAGGGCCCTGTTCAGGGCTGGTAAGGTAAAAGAGCTTTAAACTTTTGTAATTTAGAATAGGGTAGGGCATTTTTTTATTTTGGGGGGCTTTGTTATTTTATTAGGGGGCTTAGAGTAGGTGTAATTAGTTTAAAATTGTTGTAATATTTTTCTAATGTTTGTAAATATTTTTTTATTTTTTGTAACTTAGTTCTTTTTTATTTTTTGTACTTTAGTTAGTTTATTTAATTGTATTTATTTGTAGATATTGTATTTAATTCATTTATTGATAGTGTAGTGTTAGGTTTAATTGTAGGTAATTGTAGGTATTTAATTTAATTTATTTATTGTTAGTGTAGTGTTAGGTTTAATTGTAACTTAGGTTAGGATTTATTTTACAGGTAAATTTGTAATTATTTTAACTATTTTAGCTATTAAATAGTTCTTAACTATTTAATAGCTATTGTACCTGGTTAAAATAAATACAAAGTTACCTGTAAAATAAATATAAATCCTAAAATAGCTATAATATAATTATAATTTATATTGTAGCTATATTAGGATTTATTTTACAGGTAAGTATTTAGCTTTAAATAGGAATAATTTATTTAATAAGAGTTAATTAATTTCGTTAGATTAAAATAATATTTAACTTAGGGGGGTGTTAGTGTTAGGGTTAGACTTAGCTTTAGGGGTTAATAAATTTATTAGAATAGCGGTGAGCTCCAGTCGGCAGATTAGGGGTTAATGTTTGAAGTTAGGTGTCGACGATGTTAGGGAGGGCAGATTAGGGGTTAATACTATTTATTATAGGGTTAGTGAGGCGGATTAGGGTTTAATAACTTTATTATAATAGCGGTGCGGTCCGCTCGGCAGATTAGGGGTTAATAAGTGTAGGCAGGTGGAGGCGACGTTGTGGGGGGCAGATTAGGGGTTAATAAATATAATATAGGGGTCGGCGATGTTAGGGCAGCAGATTAGGGGTACATAGGGATAATGTAAGTAGCGGCGGTTTACGGAGCGGCAGATTAGGGGTTAATAATAATATGCAGGGGTCAGCGATAGCGGGGCGGCAGATTAGGGGTTAATAAGTGTAAGGTTAGGGGTGTTTAGACTCGGGGTACATGTTAAGGTGTTAGGTGCAGACGTAGGAAGTGTTTCCCCATAGCAAACAATGGGGCTGCGTTAGGAGCTGAACGCGGCTTTTTTGCAGGTGTTAGGTTTTTTTTCAGCTCAAACAGCCCCATTGTTTTCTATGGGGGAATCGTGCACGAGCACGTTTTTGAAGCTGGCCGCTTCCGTAAGCAACTTTGGTATCAAGAGTTGCAGTGGCGTTAAATATGCCTGTACGCTCCCTTTTTGGAGCCTAACGCAGTCATTCTGTGGACTCTCAATACCAGAGTTATTTTAAAGGTGCGGACAGAAAAAAGCCAGCGTTAGCTACGTGGGTTGTTACCGACAAAACTCTAAATCTAGCCGGACATTTGCTGAAAGAGACAAATAAATGGTTAAAGCGCATCCTCTAGCTGCACATTTAAGCTATGACCTGCTACATATCTGTTTTCCGCTAAAACTAGACATTTGCTGAAAGAGACAAATAAATGGTTAAATTGCATCCTATATCTGCACATTTAAGCTATGACCTGCTACATATCTGTTTATTTCTAAAACTAGACATTTGCTGAAAGAGACAAATAAATGGTTAAATCGCATCCTATATCTGCACATTTAAGCTATGACCTGCTACATATCTGTTTGTTTCTAAATCTAGACATATGCTGAAAGAGACAAATAAATGGCTAAAGCGCATCCTATAGCTGTACATTTTGCACATTACACAAACACAACTGTTTTTGAACATTACAGTGGCAATTGTCCATTTTCTGAACCGTGCTGTGCACAAGTACTCACTAACGAGCCACCCATGGGGAAACTGTCTGTCCTCAAACTGCTGCCAGAGTGAGGACTGCCTGAGGATACGGGCATCATGACAAGCCCAAAATTCGTGCACACCTGCATAATCCGCATCCGTGAGTCGCAAACGAACTGCACGTTGAGACTATGGCATCTATTTATCAAGCTGTCATCCCCAAATACGCTGGAATTCCACAGCATATTTGTGACAAACCTGATTCCCCTTAGTTATCAAACCCTACAAACTGGCAAAAGTAGAATTTAATGACGTAACATACGATCCGCCGGACTCAGTCCGACACAGATCGATGCTTACATCACTACAGATGTTCCGAATTCAAATTCGGCACAATCTGACTACTTTTGCTAGTTATCAAATTTCTACCAGGTACGCTCGCCACTATTCTCGCCCAGCGTACCTGGTTTTCAATCCGCCGCCCTGGAGGCGGCTGATACCATAGGAATCAATGGGAGTCTGAAAGCAGCGAAAGCTCATGTTCGCTGCTCCCCGATATCCCATTAATTCCTATGGGAACGTTTATACCTAACACCCTAACATTTACCCCGAGTCTAAACAGCCCTAATCTGCCCCCCCTACACCGCCGCCACCTACATTATACTTATTAACCCCTAATCTGCCGCCCTACACCACCGCCACCTAAATAAAAGTGTTTAACCCCTATCCCGCCGCTCCTGGACCCCGCCGCAACAAAATAAACTTATTAACCCCTAAACCGCTGCTTTCGGAGCCCACCGCCACCTATATTATATTTATTAACCCCTAATCTGCCCCCCCTACACCGCTGCCACCTACATTATATTTATTAACCCCTAATCTGCCCCCCCCTACACCACTGCCACCTACCTACATTTATTAACCCCTAATTTGTCGCCTCCAACGTCGCCGCCACTATATTAAATGTATTAACCCCTAAAACTAAGTCTAACCCTAACACCACCTAACTTAAATATAATTTAAATAAATCTAAATAATTATTACTATCATTAAATAAATTATTCCTATTTAAAACTAAATACTTACCTGTAAAATAAACCCTAAGATAGCTACAATATAACATAGTTACATTGTAGCTAACTTAGGATTTATTTTTATTTTACAGGCAACTTAGTATTTATTTTAACTAGGTAGAATAGTTAATAAATAGTTATTAACTATTTAATAACTTCCTAGTTAAAATAAATACAAATATACCTGTAAAATAAAACCTAACTTAAGTTACAATTACACCTAACACTACACTATAATTAAATAAATTCCCTAAACTAAACACAATTAAATACAATGAAATACAATTAAATAAAATTATCTAAAGTACAAAAAACCCCCCACTAAATTACAGAAAATAATAAACAAAGTACAAGATTTTTAAACTAATTACACCTAATCCCCCTAACAAAATAAAAAAGCCCCCCCAAAATAAAAAAACCCTACCCTACACTAAATTACAAATAGCCCTTAAAAGGAACTTTTGCAGGGCATTGCCCTAAAGTAATCAGCTCTTTTACCTGTAAAAAAAAAATTACAAACCCCCCCCAACATTAAAACCCACCACCCACACAACCAACCCTACTCTAAAACCCACCCAATCCCCCCTTAAAAAAACCTAACACTAACCCCTTGAAGATCACCCTACCTTGAGAAGTCTTCACCCAACCGGGCCGAAGTCCTCAACGAAGCTGGCAGAAGTGGTCCTCCAGACGGGCAGAAGTGGTCCTCCAGACGGGTAGAAGTCTTCATCCAGATGGCATCTTCTATCTTCATCCATCCAGTGTGGAGCGGCTCCATCTTCAAGACATCTGATGCGGAGCATCCTCTTCATCTGGAGTCTTCTTCAACAATGATGGTTCCTTTAAGTGACGTCATCCAAGATGGCGTCCCTTCAATTCCGATTGTCTGATAGAATTCTATCAGCCAATCGGAATTAAGGTAGGAAAAATCATATTGGGTGATGCTATCAGCCAATAGGATTTAAGTTCAATCCTATTAGCTGATCCAATCAGCCAATAGGATTGAGCTTGCATTCTATTGGCTGAAAATTTTGTGTACGTCATCTGCTGTATATTGTTTGTATGTATCTAGTTATGTATGTATGTGAGGATATTTGTATGTAGATGTATCTAAATGAGTGTATGTTCATGTATGTCTATGTAAGTCAATGTAAAATGGGTTTGTGTGCATTTTTTTTCAAACACCCGAGATCTTGTAACTTTGATCAGTAATATTTTGTAAATAAAAATATTTTATTAAAAATGAAAAAATGTATAGTGTTTGTATGAGTGTAAGTGTACTTTGTATGATATTTTTTAAATAACCCCTTAACGACACGCGTCGTACAGGGTACGTCTTGCACAAACTGGTCTTTAAAGACCAGCGACGTACCCTGTACGACGTTGGGGTTGAAAGCAGCTGGAAGCGATCCTGATCGCTTCCAGCCGCTTTCCAATTATTGTAGTGATGCCTCGATATCGAGGCATCACTGCAATAACATTTTACCCCATCCGATGCAGAGAGAGCCACTCTGTGGCCCTCTCTGCACCGGACATCGATGCCGCGATCATTGGTGGGTGGAAGCAGACGTGGGAGGCGGGTGGGTGGCGATCGATGGCTTACCGGTGGGCGGGATCGTGGGCGGGCTTGCTTGGGGGCGTGCACGGACGCACGCGCGTGCACAGGGGAGGCGGGCGGACGAGTGCACGGGGAGGGAGCGGGTGGGAACCGTTACACTATGGAACAGTGTGGTTTCTGTTTGTGTTTAGAGGGAGAGAGGGGGAATAAATATGTGAATCGAAGTGATCTGGGAGGAGGTGGGGGTTTAGTCTTGGGGGGGGGAAGCTACACTACAGAAAAGTGGGGAAAAAATAAAAAATATACATTTTTTTTGTAAACTGGGTACTGGCAGACAGCTGCCAGTACCCAAGATGGCTCCCAATAATGTAGAGGGGGAGGGTTAGAGAGCTGTTTGTGGGGGGATCAGGGAGGTTTGGGGCTAAGAGGGATCCTACACAGCAGCATATGTAAATATGCTCAAAAAAAAAAGAAGATACCTTTTATTTTAGTACTGGCAGACTTTCTGCCAGTACTTAAGATGGCGGGGACAATTGTGGGGTGGGGGAGGGAAGAGAGCTGTTTGGGAGGGATCAGGGGGTCTGATGTGTAAGGTGGGAGGCTGATCTCTACACTAAAGCTAAAATTAACCCTGCAAGCTCCCTACAAGATCCCTAATTAACCGCTTCACTGCAAGACATAATACAGGTGTGATGTGCAGCGGCATTTAGCAGCCTTCTAATTACCAAAAAGCATTGCCAAAGCCATATATGTCTGCTATTTCTGAACAAAGGGGATACCAGAGAAGCATTTACAACCATTTGTGCCATAATTGCACAAGCTGTTTGTAAATAATTTCTGTGAGAAACCTAAAGTTTGTGAAAAAATTTACACTTTTTTTTACATTTGATCGCATTTGGCGGGGAAATAGTGGCATTAAATATACCAAAATGGGCCTAGATCAATACTTTGGGTTGTCTACTACACTACACTAAAGCTAAAATTAACTCTACAAGCTCCCTACATGCTCCCTAATTAACCCCTTCACTTCTGGGCATAAAACACGTGTGGTGCGCAGTGGCATTTAGCAGCCTTCTAATTACCAAAAAGCAATGCCAAAGCCATATAAGTCTGCTATTTCTGAACAAAGGGGATCCAAGAGAAGCACTTACAACCATGTATGCCATAATTGCACAAGTTGTTTGTAAATAATTTCTGTGAGAAACCTAAAGTTTGTGAAAAAAATTGTGAAAAAGTGAACATTTGTTTTTATTTGATCGCATTTGGCGGTGAAATGGTGGCATGAAATATACCAAAATGGGCCTAGATCAATACTTTGGGATGTCTTCTAAAAAAAAATATATACATGTCAAGGGATATTTAGGTATTCCTGACAGATATCAGGGTTCCAATGTAACTAGCGCTCATTTTGAAAAAAAAGTGGTTTTGAAATAGCAAAGTGCTACTTGTATTTATTGCCCTATAACTTGCAAATAAAGCAAAGAACATGTTAACATTGGGTATTTCTAAACTCAGGACAAATTTTAGAAACTATTTAGCATGGTTGTTTTTTGGTGGTTGTAAATGTGTAACAGATTTTGGGGGTCAAAGTTAGAAAAAGTGTGTTTTTTTCCATTTTTTCCTCATATTTTATAATATTTTTAATAGTAAATTATAAGATATGATGAAAATAATGGTATCTTTAGAAAGTCCATTTAGTGGCGAGAAAAACGGTATATAATATGTGTGGGTACAGTAAATGAGTAAGAGGAAAATTACAGCTAAACACAAACACAGCAGAAATGTAAAAATAGCCCTGGTCCTTAAGGGAAAGAAATTGAAAAATGGCCTTGTCCTTAAGGGGTTAATTCATGAATGTTTTTGGTATCGGGATATCAATAACTACTGGGTCTGGGTGAGCGTTATAGATCTGAGCGTAGATGGGGATATTTGTGGTGCTACGGAAACTTGTAATAGCAGTGTTAGGGAAAATGAAGCATTATGGCTGCTACGATGCTATTTGACTCATAACGCAAAACTCGTAATCTAGCTGTTTATTAAATATGAATATTGCATAAATATGTTTCATCATGTTTTCATCTACTTTACTGCAAATGGTTCCAATGCACTTTTATATATGTCTATATATGTATACATATGTATGTATGTGTATATATGTGTTTATATGTCTTTAAATACATATATACACATATAAATACATAAATACATATGTACACACAAACAAAAAATAATAAAAATATATATACAATATATATAATATATATATATGTATATATATATATATATATATATATACGAGTTGAAAGTAAACGCGTTTGCTTAAGCTCAATTTACCATATATATATATATATATATATATATATATATATATATATATATATATATATACATACATTGACATATGTAAATATGTGTATAATCGCTTTCTACATCCTGCCGCAATATTTCCAAAATTCGTCCTTTTCTGAGCGTTGACACCACAAAGCAAATAATCCACTCCCTTGTTATCTCCCAAGTTGACTACTGCAATAACCTACTCGCTGGCCTTCCTCTTTCCCGCCTCTCCCCCCTTCAATCCATCCTAAATGCCTCTGCCAGGCTGATCTACCTTTCCCGTTGATCTGTATCTGCTGCACCTCTCTGCGAGTCCCTTCATTGGCTCCCCATTCACAGCAGAATTAAATTCAAAATTCTCACCCTTACATACAAAGATCTCACCAACGCCGCTCCCCTCTACCTATCCTCTCTAATACACAAGTATACTCCAGCCATCCACTAAGATCCAACAATGACCTGCTCCTTGCATCTGCAACTATCACCTCCTCTCATGCTAGACTGCAGGACTTCTGTCATGCAGCGCCTACCCTCTGGAACTCTCTCCCTCGTGCTGTCAGGCTTTGCCCTAATCTTTCTTCATTTAAATGTTCCCTGAAGACTTTTCTGTTCAGAGAAGCCTACCACCCAACTCAATAATAAATTAATTTCACTTACCTAACATTTCCCTCATCTAACTCTGTATTAACATCTTTCTCAATCTTGCAGTCCTCACCTCCTGTTTCTCAACCTCCTACCCTTCTAGATTGTAAGTTCCCACGGAAATAGGGCCCTCACTCCCTCCTGTATGTTTTTGTAAATTTTGTTCTGTCTCTTACAAGTCTTGTATTGTTTTATTTAAATGAATTGTATCCATGGACAGCGCTGCGGAATATGTTGGCGCTTCATAAATAAAGTATAATAATAATATATGTGTGTATCGATGTGTTTAAGTATTTGTGTTTTACTGTATATGTATTTGTGTTTACTGTATATGTACTGTACATATTTAACATTCAGATGTTCTTCCCTTACAGGATAATGGACTTTTTATTGTTAATAAATATTTGTATATATATATATCTATATATACCTATATATCTATTCCTATAGATATATAGGTATAGATATGTTTTTTACATGAACAGTATCATATATATATATATATATATATATATATAAATATATATTTAATAATAAAAACTACATTAGTAGTTAAAATATGTGTAACGCACATCGTGGGTTTGCAACTTAGGACTAATGCGGTCAGGTTAGCGCACATGAAGATTGCTATCTTCAATAAGCATTATTGCAATATTAAATGTAAAATATATTTACCAAGGGTGCCAATATTAGTGGAGGGCACTGTATCTATACCTATAGATCCATAGGAATAGATATATAGGTATAGGGGTTATATAAATATGTGTTTACAATAAAAATTACATTCCTGTATGTGAAGAACATTTGAATAATGAATTTTCATAACTACTGTCGGGTTAGCGTGTGAGTATAGTAGTTGGGGTTTTTTTTTCTTCAGTTTGCGCTCTCCATTGACTTATTTGGGGAGAATACGTTGACACTGTTGCAATATTTGGTTAGCACGCATCAGGTTTTTACTTTCAACTTGTAATCCGAGATCAATCTGACGCGCAAAAAAAGCTTCCATCTAGTAAAGTGAGCAGGAGCGCAAAAAATCGCTCCACTCATAATCTAGCCCCTAATTGAGAAACAAGTGAAAGTGATCAGGGTTTGACTGTTAATTACCCATGTTTCTCAAGTAGATGAAAATAATCAAAGTGAATATATAAAAAAAAATATTGTGTATTCACCTATAATGCAAAACATAGATGTAAGTTTATTTGTGTTCAACTGAGGTTAAAGGGACAGTCTACTCCAACACTGTTATT